>NW_027183472.1:640000-915000 GCF_041296385.1 Aphelocoma coerulescens
GTGTCATTACACTGAAAGAGTCCAACTTCATGATCATATACACAGTCTTTTCCTTTTTTCTGGGCTCAATACCAAGTTGGTTTTTCTGGGACCCACCACCTTGAAGTTTTGTTACTCACTTTATAGCTTTTACAGGGAGTGTTTCCTACTTCATTAAGAAAGTTTATCCCAGTTCGCCAGAGGCATTCTTCCCCTATCACTGTTGAACTTAAAATCCACCCCTCAGGTCGGTTCCCCCCTCTTATATTTGTCCGGTTCCATTTAAGGAGTTCTACCGGGCCTACGCTGCTACCTTTCCGTGGCCATTCTTCTGTCATTAAAGCTCCTCCACAGACCCAACAGTTGGTTATGTTAAGTTCTTTACCTATCCTCTCCCCCAATTCCACAAACAGGTTTTTTCCTAACCTTGGGGTTTTTTCCTCTTTGTTGTTTGAGCTTTGCATACAGGTCCTGGCGTGGTGAGGTGAATATAGGGCGAGGTTGCTGTGCTGGCTTTGTATCTTTACTTACCACTTGCTCTTTTACCAAATCTTGGACTGTTCCCCTGGTGGCAGCTGTGGAGCAAATCTATTTTTCTCCTTTTGGACAATTGCTTCTTAGTCTGTTTCCACTTGTTCCTAAATTTTCTGTAATCCAATATTTTTCTCCTTTATGCATGCAAATACCTAATTTGGATGAGTCATAACAGTGACTGTTGGTATGGGTATGAGTAATAAGAAAGAAGCCCCGGTGTCTTTCCATGTAGAGCTTTCGATAGCATTTGTAACATGGTCTTGCTGGTGTCCCAAAAGGGACCAGGAGAAGTGACAAAAGAAGGAATAACAGAGGTCCGGCATGGCTTATACTCCCACCTCCCTTGCCTATGAGGTTGCAACCCATAGCAGGTGTATTGGATCTTCTCGGTGGCGAGTACAGTGGCCGACCCGGTCTTGCCCTCTATTTCCTTGTCACTTCCTTTGTAGCTTTTAGGCAAATTTCTTTTGGCACCTTTTTAACTGTAGTATCTTATCGTATCTTAGGTGTTTCCCATTCAACAGGCACTAGTAATTCCCATCTGCAGAGCAAAGTTATTGCTTTTGTTGCTTATGATTTTGTCTGGATAGGGGGTTGATTTTGTGCTTGACACCCTTTACAACTAGGGTGTCGACGGTGTGAAATGCCAATTTCCCTCTAGATTAATTACTTATATTTGACGTGGTTGGCATGCCCCGTGTTAGAATGATTCAAACAGGGTATATGATGTGGCACTGATGGAAGTTGTGATTCTCCCCCTTCTTAATACAAATCACAGGCTAGAATCAGGACATGAGAGTTCCCTGTTTGATCCAGTCCCAACCCTTCCTGTTTGAAGTGAGAATATTCTTCTCCACGATGTCCCAGAATTTGTCCAGGGGCCACTGATATAAATTTGGCTTTTACTTCTCAGTTAGGTGTGATTCTTTGCATATCCCTTGGATTATTTAGATTGTTCTAGCTCATTGCCACCTGGTCTCCGTTTAAGAATCAATTTGGTATCACCTGGTTTGGATATTACAGTCCACTCTTCAGGTTCTTTTACAGGTCCTTTGATTCTGCTGGCATGGATCTACCCTCGTTCCTTGGTCTGGATTGCGGCCTCAGTCATCAGCAGTACCTGAAAAGGACCCTCCCATTGTGGAGTCAAAGATTGTTCTTTCCATGTTTTTACTAGTACCCATTCCCCTGAATGGATATTATGAATTTTGAACTCCAAAGCTGTGGTTTGAGGGATCATTCCTTTCAGCCGCAAATTTTCAAGTGTTCTGGCAATTGCGGTGACATATTTTTTGACACTTACTTCTCCTACTTCATAAGTGGCTGTTTCATGTTGAGCAGTAAGGAAGGGTAATCCGAACATCATCTCATAAGGAGACACTCCCAGGTCTGACCTGGGCTGTGTTCGGCCTCTCAACAGAGCCAAAGGTAAGCATTTTACCCATGACATTTGAGTTTCAATCATTAATTTTGTTAAAGTTTTTTTCAAAGTCTGGTTCACTCTTTCTACTTGGCCTGAACTTTGTGGGTGCCAGGGGGTATGTAATTCCCATTTTATTCCCAAGGCTTGAGTTATTTGTTGTAAGACTTTGGATGTAAAATGTGTTCTTCTATCTGAGTTTATTTTATTAACCATTCCATATCTGGGAATAATTTGTTCCAGAAGGGTTTTGCATACTATGTTAGCTGTAGCTCTAGTAGCAGGAACTGCTTCTACCCAACAAGTTAGGTGGTCTGCTATTACTAATAGGAACTTCCATCTCTGTATTTGAGGAAGTTTAGTGAAATCTACTTGGATACTTTGGAATGGTCGCAGAGCTAACTCACGGCCTCCTAATGTTGTTTTTCTCATTATTTTCCTAGTCACTCTTTGGCAAGTTCTACAGTTCCCAGTTATTTGTTTTGCTACCCCAAAGATTCCAATACACCCATAATTTTTTAGAAAATGATCACACAAGCTAGCTTGAGTACCCCAATGAGTTTTTTGATGCATATCTTCTAATATTCTCTTAGTGAGTGGCTTATTAAGTAACTGTCTCCCATCAGGAAGTTTCCGTTTTCCAGATTGATCTTGTTCTCCCCCTATCTTAAATAATTCTTTTTCTTCTTCTTTACTAAATTTGGGGATTTCCAATTCTCCCCTTTCTGGGGTCAGGATTAACAGAATTGGTTCAGTCCCATTTTCTGCTGCATCTTTGGCTTCTTGGTCTGCTAGGTTATTCCCTCTTATTTCTGGGGTCATCCCTTCTTGGTGTCCTTTGATATGCACTACGGCTATTTCTTCAGGCAATTTTAATGCTTCCAACACTTCTGAAATCAGGCCTTCATGTATCAGTTCTTTCCCCTTTGAATTTAGTAAACCCCTTTCTTCCCAGATCTTTCCAAAGGTATGTACTTTGAATCAGTATAGACGGTCCCCTTTTTGTGTGCTAAATGCTCCAGTGCTCTCTTTAGAGCGTATAATTCACAAGACTGCGCCGACCAATTTGAAGGTAGTTTTCCTTTTTCGATGGCCTGCATATTTATCCCATCGACTAAGGCATATCTTGACATTCTTTTTCCTTGCAAGCATCTGGATGAACCATCCACATATATTCTTTCCTCTTCTAAGAGGGCTTGTTCAGCTAGATCTTCTCGAACTTTTGTTTGGTATTGAGTAATTTCTAAGCAATCATGTGCCAGGTCATCTTTTGGTTCTCCATACAGGAATTGGGCCGGATTGAGGCTTTTGCTTGCTTCTATAGTTAGATCATTACTGTCAATCAGAATTGCTTCATATTTTAATAGCCTGGAGTCTGTTAACCATTTTTCAGCTTTTTGATTTAGCACATTTCGGACCGCATGGGGTGTGTATACAATCAGTTTACTTCCAAAGGTGAGCTTACGGCTCTCCTCCACCAAAATAGCGGTAGCTGCTATGGCTTGAATGCATACTGGCCAGCCACGGCTTACTGGGTCCAATAGTTTAGCTAAATAAGCTATTGGTCTTCTCACCCCTCCCCATTCCTGGACTAATACACCATGAGCTACTCCATTTTCTGCATTCACATATAAATGAAAGGGTTTTTCTAGTGAGGGTAAGCTTAGGGCTGGTACCGAGGCTAGTTTCAACTTCAGTTTTTCTAATTTATTATCATCATCATCTTTGGTCCATTGTATATTGTCTCCCCCTGTTAATTTTTCATATAAAAATTTTACTGCTTGTGTATATCTTTCAATCCATAATCTGCAATATCCCAGTAGCCCCAGCAGTCTCCTAACCTCCTTTTTTGAAGAGGGAGGAGGGAGGGATAAAATCCCTGTAATTGTTTCAGGACTTAGTTGTCAGCTACCTTTGCTTATCAGGTGGCCGAGATATTTTACTTCTGATTCCACAAACTGTAATTTCCTTTTTGATGCCTTTAGTCCCTTTTTCCCAAGAAAATTTAGAAGCTTTATGGTAGCTCCTTTAACTTTCATTTCATCTTCTCCTGATATTAGAAGGTCATCTCCATATTGGATAAATTGTATTCCTGGGGGAGTGGGGAAGGTTTGTAGTATTTCTCCCAAGGCTTGCCCAAATAAATTTGGGGCCTCACAATAGCCCTGTGGCAGTTTAGTCCACCTCAACTGGTTCTTTTTCCCTGTGTTTGGATCTTCCCATTCAAAGGCAAAAATATTTCGGCTTTCCTCTGCCAGTGGGCAGGCCCAAAAGGCATTTTTAAGATCTACCACACTAAACCACTGATGTTGAGGTGGAATTTTGCTTAAAAGAGTGCAGGGATTAGGAACCATAGGGTAGCAGGCCCGTGTTCTTTTGTTTACTTCTCTTAAATCTTGCACTAATTTATAATTTCCATCAGATTTCTTTACTGGGAGAATAGGGCTATTATGAGGGGATTTACAAGGTTCTAGTGTCCCATCCTTTATTAATTCTTCTATCACTGGTTTTAAGCCTTTTCTCCCTTCTAAAGATATAGGGTACTGATGTACACAAATGGGACCTTCTTCTTTTTCAATTGTGACCCTTATGGGGTCAAGATCTAGTCCACCCCTATTCCCTTCCCTAGCCCAAACCTCTCTGTTAATTTTGCTTTCATCTTCTTGGCTAAGTTTAAACACTTTGGCCGTCATTTTCCCTTCTTCTGGTATGACTCCAATCCCCAGTTGGATTTGTAAATCCCTTCCCAATAAATTGCTGCCAGCCTCAGGAGCTAACAAAGCATCCCCTATCCCTATTTTTGTTTCCCCTTCAATAACCACATCTTTAATGACAGGGACCTTAAATCCTTCCCCCTTTGCTCCTGTTACTTTTACCATATCATTACTTACATCCCACCCTTTTGGAATATTCATCACACAAGTCTTTTCTGCCCCAGTGTCAACTATAAATTCCAATACTTCCTCTTCGAGGCCTACTTTTAAAGTTATCAAAGGCTCCAGATGGTATTTATCCCCCCAAAAATAGAGCCCATGATTTCCCTATTTTTCTTCTGTGCGTGTCTCTTGAAATCTTTTCAGATCCCTCCTCAGGTGGGGGCATTCTCTTTGATAATGCCCTTCTTCCTTGCAATAGAAACAGGCATCCCTGGGTTGTTCTTGGAATCTTGATTGTGCTGAGGTTTTATTTTTCTCTTTTCCACCATTTCTGAATCTGGAATGTTTAGGAGTGTTACCTGAGGGCTTTAGATTTTTTTTGGAAGGTACTCTCTCGCATAGTGGCTATCATGATCTTTGCTCCCACTTTGGCTTTTTCTTCATCCCTCCGGACATATATATCTTTTGAGCTTCCCTTACTAGGTCTTGTAATGGTTTCTCATACCAATCTTCTATTTTTTCCAATTTTTTTCTAATATCTGGCCAGGCATGAGTGACAAAGTTAACTCTTAGCAGGGCTTGCCCTGCTAGGGACTCCGGGTCTCTCCCAGAATATTGTTTCATATTCTTTCGGAGCCTCTCCAGCCACTCAGTCGGGGTTTCTTCCTTCCCTTGCTGCCCCTCAAAGGCCTTTCTGACATTTTGTCCTCAGAGTGCCCCCTCTTTTATTCCCTTGATTATCAAATTACAATAATCATTCATATGTCCCCTCCCAGCTTCATCATTTTGGTTCCAGTTAGGAGGTGTAATGGGCATTTTCTGATCCCCGGGTGGACCTTGTTGGTTTTCTTTTCCCCAAATTTTTATTCCAGCAATTCTAATCATTTCTCTTTCTTCTTGGGAGAATATTATTTTCATTATTGATTGCATTTCTTCCCAAGTGAAAATGTTGGGACCTAAGAACTGGTCCAACATTTCAGCTGTACCTATGGGGTCTTCTAATAATCCTTTAATTTCTTTTTTGAAATTCCTAACCTCTGTAGAGGTTAGAGGAGCACTCACAAAGCCGCTTCCCCCTCCTCCCGTAGGTACTTCTCTTAACGGAAAGAAATTAATTTCTCGGCTTCCCTCTGTTTGTTTAGCAATGGAGGGCTTGTTGGGCTGCCTCGGAGCCTTAATGGCACCTCCTGTATTCTGGTATGGTGCTCCTTCGTTAAGAAGAGGGTTGATTTGGGAAGAAAGCACCGAACTCCCCTGGGGAGGAGGGGCAGATTCAAAGTCTGGCGCTGAAGCTGAATATTCTGTGGTGCAGAGGGTGGGGGTGGGGTATGGCAGTGAAGCCAGATATTCCGGAGCACAGGAGGCGGGCACCGGGGCTAAAGCCGGGTTTCTCAAGGCAGGAGAGGTAGGGGCTGAAGCCGGGACGTGTGACCTTTCCCTTGATGCAATTGAGGCTGCTGGGATTCCCGAGATATATGGGAAGGGTGGGATCCCCGGCATGGGCGGGGGCAGGGCTCCCCCCCAGCTCCATTGGGGCGGGAGGGCTGCCGGGGGAAAGGCCCCCGGTGCGGGCGGAGGGGGGGCTGGCGGGGGAAGCCCCGGAGCCAGGGGGAGGAGGGCAGCTTCTGGTGCTGGCGGCGGAGGCAATACTTCTAAAGGGTCTCAGCCTTTTTTCTCTTCTGTTTGCTTTTCCTCTGCGGTTTCTGATATTTTGAAGACTTTGGTTCCCAGAGGTTTTGTAATTCCTGTCCAGCAAGAAGCATATTCTCTCTCCTCAGGGTGAGATGGCTCTTTTGAATTTACAAATACATTTAGAGCCTGGCAAATCCATGCCTCATCAGACCCGTATTTTGGCCAGTACACATGATCAGATCTGATTTCCTTTTTTACCCACTCTTTCATGCAGAATTGAATCATTTTTACTTTCTCTTTTCCTTTTGTAGAAGGATCAGTTTCCCAGTTTGCGAGTTTGACCCCGAGGGGACTGTCTCGGGGTATATCCTCTGGCACCCTTTTATAATTTGAACTTAATTTACTAGGTTGTTGTCCCATTTTCCCAGGAGTTCTCTATTACTCAAAATACCAATTTATCCCCCCCTTTGAAATACTAATTCATTCCTTTAAAACACCAATCTTCACTGCTGTAAAATACTACCCACCCTTTCACAGTACAAAAAACACCAAAAAATTTATTAGAGCCCACCTTCCCCAAAAACAAAGTTAACTTCGAATTACACAGTTTTTCATTCACACATTCACTC
Source organism: Aphelocoma coerulescens (assembly GCF_041296385.1). Classification (NCBI taxonomy): domain Eukaryota; kingdom Metazoa; phylum Chordata; class Aves; order Passeriformes; family Corvidae; genus Aphelocoma; species Aphelocoma coerulescens. The sequence continues at coordinate 647,071 of NW_027183472.1, forward strand.
TTTTTTAATATTTGTTCACTCACTCATTCCTACTCACAACAGAATAATAAGGTACCTCTTTCAAGTCACTTGTTAGTATCCACCCATGGGTATGATATAATCCTTAGGATTCTGGGTGCTCTTGGATTTCCCTCAACCCGGCATTGCTAGCATCCAAACCCCAACCTCTCTTGGGGTACTTTTAGGCCCTGGGTGCTCTTGGAGTTTTCCTCAACCCAGCATATGGGGGGGTAGCTCCCACTTTGCAACCCCTTCTCTGGGACCCCGTCCCAGTCACCCCCGGAGATTCTTTCACTCCGCTTATCTCTCGCTTTGTCTCCTCGCTGGCCGCTGTTCTCGTGAACAAGACGGAACGGCAGCACTCAGAGACTGCCACACTCGCTTCGCAGATCTGGGGGCAACCAGCCCACGTCTCATTCACACACGCTCATCTCCCGTAACCACCCCCTTTTTCTTTGGACAATACTTCCCAGTCCTGTTTCTTTTCCAGTGTCTGTGGGATTTTTGTCGAGAGCGCTCTCTTTCATTTGCTTTATTTTTGTGTCTTTCTTGTCCTCCGGGTGTTGCCCTGCTGCCACCAAATCACGCCAGAGGATGCTAAGCAAAGGTCCTGCCAACTTGGGCGGGAGGCGCCTTACCCTTGCTTCTTGAATCCTCCCACGCTTTTCAGAGGCGAGGTGTAGCTCCGGGACGAGCCCTTAATTGTGAAAAACGAGGTTCACTCTCCTGTGAGAATTTAAAGGGTTTAATATAAAGACAATAAGAGACACATCAAATAAAGCAACGGGGTAATGGCCGGGTGCCTTGGTGCTCTGCCAAGAGCACACCTGATGCCAGAGGTGAGTCTTTTTTATACCATTTTTACTGTCTGTTCTTTATTCATATTAAAACTTTTCCTGGAGCTGTTCTGCATGGCCACTCCTTGGTTCCGCCTTTTTAGAGCATGCGTAGTCTTCTGCCTTGTGGTTTTATTTCTCTTGATTCTTGGGGTTGGGCCCGCTAGGCAAGAGTCGATGGTAGGGTGGATTTCTTAATTCTCCAGACAGACAGGGCTGATTGCAGCTTTGGGCCTCTTCGTCTCTCCGGGCAGAGTGGTGATAACGGCTCTTGGACTCTCCTGGCCGCCTGTTCTCCGGGCGGAGTAGCCTTTGGGCCCTTTTGCTCCCTAGACAAAGTGTTGATTAGCAGCTTTTCGGGCCTCATCCTCTGTTCGTTTGGAGGTTATCTTACGTGCTCACACTTGCTAACATTCTTGCTAAAAAGAAAACTACATCCACACAGCAAAAAGCATTTCTAACATTATATAATATCTACTTTATACTTTGCGAGAAGCCAATATAATATATGTTTATAACACCTCCATTGGCGACCTCCTTTTCCCTCTGATTCAGCTACCTTGTGGTAGGTGCGATGGTGCTGAAGAAGGGTGGCGGCTTGGCACAGTTGCTGTCACAGGTGGATCTTTGAGTGGCATGTGTGAGGGTAGGAGGGTACGGCACCCATAGCTGAAGGCAAAAAAGGTCAGGGCATGTCATCAGCCGCAGTCGTGCTAAGTTGTTCATCTTTGCAAACTGCTTGCCGAGTTGTTCCTTTCTTAGGTAATGGGGGCTTGTATCAACCAGAACTGCAAATGGTCAGTATTTGCAGAGAAGGTTACTTGGACTGTTGTTGAAGTGAGTGTAGCAGTTTCTATGGCATTCTGCAAAAAAAGTGACAGGTCTCCCTGTGTTCCCCAGTTCTTAACAAAGATGAAGTTAACAAACCCCTGAAAAGAGGTTTTGCAAAACTTCAGGGATATTTTCCTACTAGTACTGTAGAGACAACCATAGTCACCTTGTCTTTCCAAAAGTGAAGGTTCCCTATTTTTGTCCAAGAGCATCAAGTGCTTTTGATCAGCGTTTGTGTGCATGCATTAGCCTCGTTCTTGCTCTTCCTTGGAGAACTTTTACAATACTCACATGATCTGTGTAGGCTGCAGACTGCAGTGGTGAACTTCAAGGCTTCCAGCAGAAGGGAGATGCTGTCCACGTTTTGGATTCTCCTTAGCCTGAACCTTCAATGTCCAATAACGCAGCGTTTGGTGCTCGAGGCACTGACTCTGGCGTGCCCCTGGTCAGAGACAGTCCAGCTGCGTTACCTCCACGCGTCGCTGAAGCGACTTCAGGATCAGGAAAAGAGCTTGCTGGGCTAGCTAGCTGGCTTCTTTGCAGAGGGAAACACGGCAGGAGCCGTTGATGTCGGCTCACGTTAGCTCAGAGACAAAGGAAGAGAGGGGCTGTTCAGGTCTGGCTTCTAACAGGTTTAATGCAATAGGATGAGGATGAGGTCGGATTGATGGGAATCCGCTCCTCGGAGCCTTGTCCTCAGTTTTATAGGGAATTTGAAAACCCCCTGTAACTATTCCTGAAAAGACCTGCCTTGCTAAATTAGTGCCTTTTAAGTCTTGTGTCCCCAGGATAGAACAACAAACTCACAAAGATAACAGCAGTGGATCTACAGGACTTCTGCAGGCCTTCTGGACTGCAGACATCTCTGACCAAAGGCCACAGATGACGTGTACCCTGATCCTGCCGAACGCCCGTCCGCCCTGGACTCAGCTTCAAGGTTTGATTGATACTGGTGCTGATGTAACTATCATCTCCTTCTCTGCGTGGCCTCCCTCATGGCCTTTACCCCCAGTGGGATCGGCCATCACAGGATGAGGATGAACCACACAGAGCTATTGAAGCGAACGGCCTGTGACGGTGAAGGACTCAGAGGGGCACACAGCTACAATTAGGCCTTATGTTACTACCACTTCCCTTAACCTTTGGGGACGGGATGTGTTGGCAGCCTGGGGCATACGGATCGGGACAAATTTTTAGCAGGGGTCACTGTGCGCAAAGGTGCACAGTATCCTACACTGCCTTTGCAGTGGTTGATTAACACACCAATCCGAGTCAGACTCTGCTTAGTTAGTTGAATTAAGGGCTGTTATCATGGCTTTTCAACGATTCTCACAGGAACCTTTGAATTTGGTTACTGAAGCCGACTAGCAAAAGCTCGTATACAATTAATCACCTTACGGTACCACAAAATTCAAAGAATCCTGTTCTTCTGAATCACTTTCTCTCATTGCAATCTGCAGGCAAGAGACAACTGCCCTGGGCAAAAGTCTGGGTGTGGAATTTACTCACTAACCAGTGGGAAGGCCTGCGGGAACTTATGGTTTGGGGTCGTGGCTATGCTTGCGTTTCTACAGATACTGGGGTACGGTGGCTAGCTGCAAAATGTGTTCGCCCTGCCCTACGGCACCAGAGGCAGAACAGGCAACCTCCAAATGATGACCAGAACACCAACCATCCAAGTGGCCACCAGAATGTAGATCATCAGCCATCAGACTCTTCTGATGATGACCAAGATGTTGACCATCAGGCAGATGGTCCTTCTACAAGCAGAGACTGGGATGGTCCTTCCACAAGCAGAGACTGAACTTTAAATTTCTTGTTATGGAGTCAGATCGTTAAAGCCTTAAGGACATATTTAGAATTAATAACTGATGTAAATTTCTATTTAGGATTAATAGTGGAGTTGTTATCTTATCAAACAAAAAGGGGGAATTGTAGATACCAAAATGCTGCTAGCGAGGATTTTCTTGCTATTTTCTAAGTCTGTGAGAGACTTTTCTCTCTCACAGAAGAGGTAGCAGAGTATGTAAACAACCAAGCCACCTGCAACCTTGAAAAGTCTGGTTTATGGTCTAGTAGAAAAATATTTTGACAATGGATGGTTTAGGATTTTAGCCAATCACCCCAAGGGGGGGGGGCTGATCCTTTGTCCAATTAGACTATGAAGAAAAAAGTCTGTAAAAGAGTTTGTGAAATAATTAAATGAATAAATCTTGGTGCACAATTCCTGCCTGCTGGATCTTCTCTCCTCCTCCTCCCTATGGCTGCGGGACACAGTGATACACCCTAGGGCCCAGGCCTGCGGTAATAGACCACAATTACAAGTGAACTGCAACACAAGCAGCTAACACATTCCTCCTGTGATAAATGAGTGAACGATAAATTTTGTCTTTCGCATCTATCACTTTAACATTTAGAAGTGAGAATGTACTATGTAGAAATAGTGTTAAGGTAAAATATAGGTAAGTAAAAACAAGACTAGAGTAAATTGTAACTTCGAATGAGTGGTAACATGTTGGGAAACGTAGGAAGAAACACATGATAATAAATGTCCTTTCAGTTGAGAAATTACAGAGGTGGAAACCAAGACATCTTCAAGAAACAAAGAAGATAAACCGCATGCATCCCAGGAAGTCTGTTATCTCATCAAAACTCACACCTCCCAAAGAACCCATCAACTACAAATTAGGTTGGAGACTGAGGAGGCACCGGAGGGGGGTGCCTGCCTTCAATTCTGGAGCTACTCAGAGGACCGAGGTGGCAGTGTGCTGGCGTGTGCTGGCGCAAGGGGGCAGAGACGGAGGGGGGAAAGTTGAGTGAAGTGTAAATGACTTTCTGGGCTTAAGGACTATGTTTAAAGAAGTACTAAAGTTCACAGTAAAATGAATGGAGCCACGCCTCTAGCAATATTGCTAAGTGCTCCTGCACTGTGATATGCCTTTGTTCTACTAATAAATGCTCAATATTATGCTGCTGAAAATTCCGCTTGGGAATTCATCTTTCTCACTTCTTCCCTTAAAATCAGTTCTAAGAATTTAGTGTGAAATACATTTAGGCTTGGTCCACATTATTTTTAGTTCAAATAAACACATCTAAATTTTTTCCATCTTTCCCATTAAAGGATTTTGGTTTTGGCTCATTCTTTCAGCATTTTGCCAGCAATCTGCTCAATGCTCTTTCCTTAGGAATGAAAGCTGTAGCCTGATATTACAAAGTGTTTGGTGAAACCTTTACCATGACTCTCAAGTCGCAACATGCCAGATAATCACTGGTTTTCAAAGCTGCTTGAAGATAGAAGGAAAGCGTCAAAGGTTTATGCATGAATCAGCATCCCCTTGTCACAACGTCATGCTGCAGTGATCCTTGCAGAGCTCTAAGACTGGATTTAAAGGAGAAAAGCTCAATACTGGCTCCTGAGCCAGCAGGATGAAACATCCAAGATTGTACATATATTACTTCTGTGCTAAAACTACTGTATGAAAACGTCTTACCATTATGGCAGTTTTATAGTACTCCATAGGAGACATCTCTTTAAATGACTCTAATATCCTTTCAGTGCTAAAATTGAGAAGGGGGTTGATCCATAGTTAACTCATGTAAACACGAGTGAACTACTAAGAGACAGCAAATGTTAATCACAAAACCTAAGCAGCAGGATTCGCCTTAATCTTGTCAAGATAAGAGGAACAGGATCTTTTGAAAACCGGCACAGAGATCGCTGCATCAGCCACCGAAGAACTGTGCATGCTCCAGAAAGAAAGGTAAAAAGTGCATTGTGACAAAGACTACTGATCTTCATCAGAAAGACCCTCGAGGAAGAAGAGGAGCCTTCCTCAGTGCGCCCATCAGCGTACACAGCGCATGCATGGCACGTATGCTAATGATATTAATGACTTCCGAGAAGTAATTTCTAGAACCACTCCTATCCCAAGAATTGTGATGAATGTTCATAAATTTTACACATAATGCTGGACTGTATGGAGTGCTCTGTGTGTGTGTGTTAGGAGGAGTGATCCCCCATGCACCCAGCGCCGAATAAAGCAAATACCCGCTTCTCTGACTCTGAAGCATCTCTAGGCCTGGTTTTGGGCAATTCAAAATAGGTGAATACACATTACAACTACAGCTGAAGTTGTTGCATAGGCAGATTGAAGAGGAAAGGATTTCATCTTCATCACTCTCCTTCTTTCTTGTTTTGACAGAATTAAGAACTTGTAAAAAATCTGATATCACTGATGCTCACCACTCTTCCAATTAGACTACGCTCACTTAGGCAACGAAGTCCAGAGCTTCGGATATCTCCCGCTTCTGCCCTAGGAATTGCTTCCAGTGCTGTACCTTTGCTCCAGCTGCGAAACCAAACCAGCAGAACCAAGGAAGTTCTCTCTGAATGAACCATTGCTCTTGAAGGCTACAACGGTAGTCATGGCAGTGAACACTGCTCTTCACTGGGCCATTCCTCTGAAAAAAAACCATGCACCACCTCTCAACCTAAACCGTTAAGCCTCCTGCTGATGCTGACTGACAAAGCGTCCAACTGCACTTAGATTCCAACAGCTACTTCCAATGACCTGTCAACAGAGCTTTGCAGACTTGCAACAGAGCAACAAACTAAAGGGGCTATGTTTCATGGCTGTTTTTCAAACATCATTGACTTATGTCCCTTTGCCAGCTTAAGTGAAGGTGGCCCATCCACCTTGGTCAAAATCAGCAGAATTTTGGCCCAATTTGTTGTTACGCAACACATCATGACACAATCTCTTGGTGTTGATGCAAAATTCCCACTGAAGTGCATGTCGTTACATGACTTAAGGCTACCTACTCACAGAGTGTCCACTCCACTGCCACACCCATTTTCTGGCCACCTTGAAATGACTGAGCTGTCTTACTGTTCCCAACATTCCTCAGGGGTACGTGACCACCATAGCCTCCCTTCTGAAGTTTAGGAACCTAAGTAGTACTAGCAATAGCAGTTTATCCAAAATCCATTTGCTCCATCAACAAACTCCGAGCAAGCGCTGAGAATTAGTTTCAAGACTTCTACATATATTTACAGGGAGCTTTTTGTTTGCTTGTTTGTTTTTAAAGCAGATGGAGTAGTGCGATGTTTCCCTGAGGCTACCAGGGCTGCGAGGCAGGCAGGCAGAGCCCTGGCATGGGTGGCACAGGGGACCCCGGGCGCTGACGGCTGCCACCAGCGCAGGCCAGCTCGGAACTGGCAGGCAGGGCTGCACCCCGCGTCTGCCACAACAGCTGCAGCTTCTGCAGCCTGAAACACAGCTGGCTCAGGGGTTCAAATTAAGAGCCAAAACCTTTTGCTGCTCAATTTGGGGCAGAGAAAGGTCATCACTTCTAGCATGGCATAAGCCTGCCACTACATTTCTGTGAAGGAAAATCACCTTGTTAGAGTGAAACTCCTGAGTAAAATACTGAAGCGCTTTCAGATTCGTATTATCTGACATTTCTGTGACCTTCTTTTATACCTGCATTGTTTCCTACTGCTGGTTTTGGGCACAAGTTCTGTGTACACTATTCTGGAAACAAAAAAATAACCCAAAACCAACACCCACTCCTCCCCCACCATCACTCCTTCCCCAGCCCCAAGCCTAACAAAACCAGCCTGCAGAATGTGCAGGATTTCAAATGAGAACAAGCATAGATGGGACATCAAAAGATGGATTCTCCTTAGACATTTGTGCATGCAGTGCTCTGCAATCAACTCCTAAATTCTACTCCTCGTACACCAAATATTTGTCTTGGGAACTCCTTGTTCTCCATTCCAACCCTTCTGAGAGGGTAATCGAGGAGTTACTCTACATATTTTAAGCACATGTTGCACTAGTCAAATCCAATGCACAGCATTACTTGACTAACTGAGGCGGTGGCAAGGTCAATTAAGACCTGTTCATGTCTTAATTTGGAGCTCTTCCAACTGCTTGAAAAGTGAAGCCTTGGACGTTGAAGGTTCAGACTAAGGAGAATCCAAAATGTGGATAGCATGTCCCTTCTGCTGGAAGCCTTGAAGTTCACCACTGCAGTCTGCAGCCTACACAGATCATGTGAGTATTGTAAAAGTTCTCCAAGGAAGAGCAAGAATGAGGCTAATGCATGCACACAAACGCTGATCAAAAGCACTTGATGCTCTTGGACAAAAATAGGGAACCTTCACTTTTGGAAAGACAAGGTGACTATGGTTGTCTCTACAGTACTAGTAGGAAAATATCCCTGAAGTTTTGCAAAACCTCTTTTCAGGGGTTTGTTAACTTCATCTTTGTTAAGAACTGGGGAACACAGGGAGACCTGTCACTTTTTTTGCAGAATGCCATAGAAACTGCTACACTCACTTCAACAACAGTCCAAGTAACCTTCTCTGCAAATACTGACCATTTGCAGTTCTGGTTGATACAAGCCCCCATTACCTAAGAAAGGAACAACTCGGCAAGCAGTTTGCAAAGATGAACAACTTAGCACGACTGCGGCTGATGACATGCCCTGACCTTTTTTGCCTTCAGCTATGGGTGCCGTACCCTCCTACCCTCACACATGCCACTCAAAGCTCCTTGCGTGGAGCTCTCGCACCACCTATGACAGCAACTGTGCCAAGCCGCCACCCTTCTTCAGCACCATCGCACCTACCACAAGGTAGCTGAATCAGAGGGAAAAGGAGGTCGCCAATGGAGGGAAGTTGTACCCCCTGACAGCTAAGCTCCAACTACGGTGTCGCTTATGTCCTTCCCAGGACGGGCGGGAAAACGCCTCGGCGCAGCGCAGCGCTGGCCGGGAGCGGCCGGCACGGCACCGAGCGCGCTCCCCACTCCCTCCCGCCCGCGCCGCTGCGGAGACCCCGGGTTCGCCGGAATCGGCCACATGCTGCACGGAGGGCAGCGCGGCAAAGGCGGCCTCCCCTCGTCGCCCGGGGAAGGCCGGCCTCGGATCCCCGCTCTCTCCACCGGCACGGGCAGTGCCAGCAGCCTCTCGCTGTGGCCGCCGCTGGCCGAAAGCCTCGCCGCGCACCGCCCGGCCGGCCCCGCCGCTCCGCGGGGTCACACGGCACCTGCCGTGGGCGGCCGCCGAGCGACAGGAAGCAGAAGCGCTCACCGCCGCGCCGCTCGCCGCCCCGCCCGGGCGCTCCTCTCCTCGCGCTACCACGATGGCGCCGGCCCGCCCCGCCTTCCCCGTCGCCTGCGGCGCAACGCGGCTGCTCCGAGCCACGCAGCACGCGTGCGGCCGGGCCCTGCCGAGCTGCCGGCGGAGCCGGGGCACAGCCCGGGCGGGAGAGCTTCCGGCGAGGCTGGGCGGGCGGCGAGCGCGGCCGAGCGTGAGCGCGCCAGGCGGGCGGCGGGCGGCGGCGCGATGGAGAGCTAGATGGAGGCGGCAGCACCGCGCGGCATAAAATAGCTGATCGTCCGGCAGCCGCCCGCTCCGCAGCCCCTCGGCTGCTGTCGAGAAGGGCCCCAGCCCTGGCCGCGCCGGTGGCGAGGCGGCTCCGCAGCCCGCGGGCAGCCCTGGCGGGGCAGGGGAGCACTGCGGGCAGCCCCGGGGCCGCGCAGCCGTCTGCAACGCGCGGTGGGAGCCGCTGGGAACTATTTTACACGTTCCGGGGGGCTGGAGAGGAGCACGGAGACCACGCGGCAGGTCGCTGCCGTTAGGGAAAATTAATCCACGATGCCTGAGGTTTATATCCGAAAAGGAGACAGAGGAGTCCTGCAACATTCTTCGACTACAGGGAGAGTCCATGGGGCTTTTCCCATGGCGTCTGTCAAACGGTTGCGGGATGCAGCCCCCTTTTGATGCCAAGTTCCCGGCCACAGCACCCTCTTCCTTTTCCCCACTGGCTGAGGTATTCGGGAGATACAGACTTCCGGAACTGCCTACTCTATGCGCCCCCCTCTAATATGCACCCCCCTCTTGGCATCGAGAAGAAAGAAAAGAACCCCATTCCTAATGCTCTTAAGTCTTTGTTGCCTTGCTCTAGGTTCAGGAATTTAACACGGCCTTGATTAATCAACAGTCTCTGATGATTAGTAACAGTTCTAGAGAACTCCTAGTTTCTTCTGTTACTTCACTAGCCATAACTTCCTAGCCTTGTCTACAGGCCGATTCACACGGTCTCTTTGTAAAGACTCATCCATCTCATTCCTTTTAATCCCTCCTCTTTTTATTTGCTCTGTATTTGTCTTTACAAACCTTAATTACCATGGATTTAATTTTTTTCTTCTGGAGTCTTCTTGGGTTTTGCTATTATTTGCAGTGACATCCTTTTCTGTCCTTTTGTAGTCATTTCTGGATCAGGTAGGCATGGCTGCTAGCGGCATCCCCTTGAGCACCTGCTGAAAGAGCTGCCGCCAGCATGGTGTCACACATGGTAAAAAGATGAGAGTTGCTATAGCATGTAAGAGGAGGAATCGTATTCATTTAGCCCAGAGCTGGCCAGTTAACCATGAAAACATGTCCCATCCCCATCCTTTCAACATTTGGACAGGTCCACGAGCTGACGTTATTTCCTTTGTTATTTGTTTGACCACTTTTCCGCTGTCATCTGCTTGCAAACAGCAGCTCGAGTCATTTAATTTCCCACAAACTCCTCCTTCTTCTGCCAACAGATAATCTAATACCATCCAATGTTGAAATACCGCTTTCCTCATTTAAGTGGGTTGCTCAGCAAAAAGGTCAAGCGCTGTGGCTGGCTGGTTGGTAATTATTTCCGAGACAGCTTGTAACCTAATTATCTCCTTCAAATGATAAATGGGTTCCCAGGCATCTGGGATTAATTCCTTAGGTTTCCAAGGGGCTGGTCCATCGTGTTGGGTAACTTGTTCTGTTGGCCGTTCATCATTTCCCCGTTTTGGGGTGCTCCCTCCAGCCAGGGCTGCATCAGCTGACTGCTTTTCTCTAATTAAATCATCACAGATTTTGATTCCTAAGCGATTTCCCAGAACTTGTAGTAGCAAAAAGAACAACAGTCTACTAAATATACCATATCCCTGACCAGTTTGGAGGTAACCTGAGCTAAGCATGTTGGCCACAAATCCAATACTGTCCTTTCAAAGCCCGTGTTCCATTAGCAAAGGAACCTACCCATGGTCATCAATTGGTGGCTCAAAATACAGCAGGATTCCCGGGCCTAACGGTCCTCCAACAAGAGTTGCCCCACCATAAGGGTCCCAGCATTTGCATTTCCAAGCTCCCGCACAGGGTTCCCACCTACATTTACATCTGCAAGCTGCTTGGTTGGATTTGGAGCAGAACTCACTAAAAGGCTTTGAGTTCCAATCCGGTGTGGCCATTCCCACTGATAATCACAAACAACATGTCTTCTACTTGTGGAATTTTTGTGGGGACTGCTCAAAAACAGGTGGTCAAAAAAACCCCTTGTCCCTCCCCATTGCTTTACAGGCTTCCAAATATTTTTGGTAAGTGTGATAAGAACGCCTTACGCAGCTACTGTTAGTGAGCCGAACAGGTATTTGATTGCATTTGCCTTGATATTTGGAACAATTGGAAGGAGGGCAATTGGGGGTCCAAACCCAGTTGTTCAAGCCCAGAGGGAAAGTCAATTGACAATTGCCTTTTCCTACATAGACACGCCCTATCCTATTTAGGCAATAAGTGCCTGTTGGAGAAGAATGAAGTGGCCATGAACTTCCTTCTTTGGCCCCAAATCCCATCCCACTGTGGCCCTCACATTGACCCACCATTTAGGTTCAGCTGGGCTAGCCAACTATGGCCACTCTTCAGATCCTCCTGGCCCTCCACAGAGCCAGCAATTGCTAAGGTTAAAAACTTTTGCTACTTCTTCTCCTAAGGCTGCAAATTGATTCTCCCACTCCTGGCCTAAACTCAGCTAACCATATCAAAGTAGAATTAGTAAGGAAAATGTTTTAATAGTGTCATCTAATTAGCTAGTCTAATTTTCCCGTTGTCTTCTGCAGCACCTGTGGCAATTGAAGACACAGAAACCACTTAACGTAACAAAATGGCCACAAGTATTAGCCCCCAAGTGAGTGGAGATTCTAGAGGAGGGATGCCTATACAGTCTATTTCAGCAGACGGTCTGAAGGTAGGACTGCGGGGCTTCTTCCGATGTCGAAGCACTGCCTACTGCTCCGGCCCACTCCTGCAGAGTGTCAGTCACGGCCTCCCGGCCTTCTCCTCCAGCTGAGATGTGCAAATCTCCGAGGCTTCAGAGACCTTGACCCGAGAGTGACGGGTTCACCTGTGTTCAGCTTACTTGACGGCTGTTTTCTGTCGTCAGTGACACTTGGAATGGGCCACGCCATTTCACCAGCACTGGCGCTTCTTTCTACTCCTTAATTAGGACTCAATCTCCTGGTTGGATGTTAAAAGCAGCAAAGTCCAAAGGCCGGGCTTGCACCAGCTGAGTTTCCTGTTGAAGGGGTTTCACAAGAAGCAGGATCCTGGCCACAGATGGTTTTAAAAATGCATCACTTGCCTCTACCCCCCCCCACTGGGTGGAGACTTACCAGGGCAATTGCAAACAACGATTGAAAGGGAGATAACTGAATCTCTCTTCTGGCTTGGGCCCTCATTCTCACCAAAGCCAATGTCCAAAGCCCTACCCATGGCATCTTGGTTTCTATTACCAGCTTCAAAAGGTGTTTATTTCTCTCTTCATTGTTTTCTACCCGAGCCGAGCTCTGGGGGTGCCAGGGCCTATGGAGGTTCCATTGTGTTCCTAAAGAAGCCAAAACCCCTTGAAGGATCTTTCCTGCAAAATGAGTTCCCCTATCTGAATCTATTGCTTCTACAATGCTGTATCTTGGAATGATTTGTTCCAAAAATGCCTTAAGAACTGATCCTGTCATTACTGAAGTAGTTGGAAATACTTCTGGCCACCTTGCTAGCTGACATACGATTACCAGAAGATATTAAGCCTTGCCACTTGGGGCATCTCCGGAAAATCCACCTGGCATCTTTGGAAGGGCCATGCAGCCCAAGGCCTCCCTCCTCTAGCAAGTTACTTTGTAACTTGGCTGTTGGCTTTAGCACAGATCAAGCAACCTTCAACAGCTCCTTTTGCCAGTCTAAAAAGACCCCCAGCAACATACATCATGAGATAGGCTTCTGCCAATCCTCAGGAAGTGCAAGAACTCTCTTAATGGAGTTGCTTTAATATTGGTAGGGCCAAAGGTTCTGGTATCTCTTGTTTGCCATCCCTTGGAAACCAATTCTTGCCTTTTTTCTCTGCCACACGACTTTTAACTGTATGTCAAACTGCTGCGGTAGAAAAGACAGCTTCCTGGGCAGTGATGGAGTCACGGGGAGCAAAGGGGGCATCTTGGAGAGTTCTGGCAGAAGTGTGGCTTTCTGAGTTTCTTCATCCACCAAAAAGGAGACAGAGGAGTCCTGTAACATTCTTCAACTCCAGGGAGAAGCCATGGGGCTTTTGCCATGGAGTCTCTCAAATGATTGCGGGAAGCAGCTCCCTTCTGATGCTAAGTTCCTGGCAACAGCACCCTCTGAGGTACTCGGGAATTACAGACTTCCGGAACTGCCTCCTCTATGCCCCCCTCTAATATGCAGTCCCCTTTTGGAATGGAAAAGGAAGAAAACCAAACTATTCCTAATGCTAGGAAGTCTTTGCTGCCTTGCTCTAGGTTCAGGAATTTAGCAGGGCCTTGGCTGAGCAACAGTCTCTGTTGATTAGTAACAGTTTCTAGAACGAATACTTTCTTCTGTTACTTCCCCCCCTGTAAATTCCTAGCCTTGTCTAAGGAGAGATTCACACGGTCTCTTTGTAAAGACACATCTATCTTACTCCTTTCACGCCCACACCTTCCTTGCGGTGGAACGGCTCTCCCCGGCACAGCACCTGGCACAAAACCCCCGTATACGCACACACACACCTGCACTTACCCTGCACTCCACTGCACACACACACACACACACACCTCCCGCACACTAACACCCCCTCCACATCCCCACCATGCTACTTGCAGTGGCCCCGCCCCTGCCATCCCCACCGGCTGGCAGCACCCACTCCTCGCATGCTTCCCCATGCCTTGCATTTCCTTGCTGCCCCCTCTGTAGCCTTCCCTCAACCTGCCTTTTCTCCCCTGCCTTGCACTGACTTGCTCACCCATCCCCCACCTGACTTCCTTTCACATTCGTCTAGGTCTGGCCTCACCTTTCCTTTTCCTTCTAGGACCCTCATTGCCTTGCCTCGCCTCGCAAAGCCACCACTTGCCTTGCCTTGCCCTTGAACCCCTCCCTTGCCTTGCATGACCTTGCTCACCCCTCCCCCACCTGGAATTCAACACCCCTTTTCAATGACATTTCTGGGCCTTGCCCTGCCCTTTCTGCTCCTCCGAGGAATCTCAAAGCTCTCAAGCATCTCCGGTGTTTCAGGATCCCATGAGAGGAAGACCAGGGGAGGACGCATGTTGCCACACTCATCTCTGTGGGCAGCCTTTGTCTGGGAGCAATCCTTGCATGTCTTGAACCTTGGAGGGGCAATTCACATTTTGCCCTTGAGCTCGGGGACCAGAAAGAGAGTTCTTTTGCATACAAGGGAAGGCAGGTAGCTCAAGTCTTTTAGGTACAGAGGAGAGATGACCCACGCGGGATCAAGGCCACACAGAGCACTTGGTCCTGGCCACTTTTGTGCACCAGCAGTCCTTGAATGTACTTCTCACCTGCCTTGCCTGGCCTTGCCTTGGCAACACAACACTTGCCTTGCCTTGCCCTGCTAGCCCTCTGTAGCCTTGCATTCCTTTGCAGGGCCCTGCCCCGCACATGACCTGCCTACTGTTTTCCTCCAGGGCCTTGGCTTGCTGAGCCCTTCCTGTTTCTGCCTGGCCTTCCCATCAGTGGCCCTTCCTTCCTACAGCCAGCCTTGCCTCTAACTTCTGGACCTTCTCTTGTCTACCAGTCCATTTGCTTTCCCCTCACTGCTCTGGCCTTGCCTACCTCTCCCTTGACTTGCCCACAATTGCCTGCACTCGGTTTGCAGCGCCTTGCCTGCATGGAAGGCAAGGGAAAGAGTGGTAGGCTGGGCAAAGCAAAGCCAGCAAGTTGTAGGCAGTGCGAGGCAAGGCAGACGTAGGCAAAGGAAGCAGAGCAAGGGTACCTTAAGAAGAACTAGACAAGGCAAGGCCAAGAGACTCGGAGTGCCTTTCCTTGGGAAGGCAAGGACATAGTGCCAGTGTTGCTGGAGCAGATGTTAAGGTACTGTGGGGAGGAATAGTCCAGCAAGACATTTCTCTTCTGGCCCCTGTGCGTGTAGGGGCAATTGTTGGACATATTCAATACTGGAGGCGGATCAGTCGCTGGATGTGTTGTATTTTGGAGGAGGGGATGCCGTTTCTTTGGAGATGGGCTTGTAGTTGCTCTCTTTGGCAAGGAAGGCAGGTTTGGATGTGCACATCAGGTACTCCTAGGGATTTTAAAGGCTTTTCCCAACAGGCAGAGCTCTCTCTGGGTTCGAGCTGTTGAGCTGTCAGTGGGAATGCAAAGGCCAAGCTCTTAAGCTATTTGTCCTGGTGCCTTCAGTGTGTGAGCAGTCCCTGGTGCCGTTGCCTTTGGATCCTGACTCTGGGAGAGGGAAGGCTTAGGATGGTACCTAGAGCTGAGAAGGAGAGTGCTGAGAACAGCGTGTGTGCTGCTAGTTTGAGGGGTGCAGGTGAAGTTGTAGGCAGCAAGATCTTCCTCAGCTGGCACTGTTTTGAGCCCTGTTTTTGCCAGATGGTTTCAAGTTGGTGGGCGGAATCTGCGAGAGGGAAAAGATTTGTTTGGGCCAAAGAGGTGTGGTGTAAAGAAGAGTGTGCTCTTGGAAGGGGAAGATGAGGGCAACCTTTTTGTCCTGACACCGTTGATTTGAGTGCAGGGCCGTTTGCAAGTTGCCTCTGTCTGCCCTTGGGGTGGTTTCGAGCTGGGCCAGGTGCTTGGCCTTCTTTTGCAAGTCTGCAGCGCCGTCGTGTGGTTGTTTCCATGAGCGCTGACAGTGCCCGGCAAAAAGCGCTTGGCTGGCGCGGCCCCAGTCGTGTGGAAGCAGTTGGTGGAAGAGCTCCGCTGTGCATCCTGCCTCTTGGAGACATAAAAGGATGTAACCCTGCGCGTAGGGGGGAAGCAAGACGAATCTTT
The DNA here is from genome assembly GCF_041296385.1 of Aphelocoma coerulescens. NCBI lineage: Eukaryota > Metazoa > Chordata > Aves > Passeriformes > Corvidae > Aphelocoma > Aphelocoma coerulescens. The sequence goes on from NW_027183472.1 coordinate 662,841, forward strand.
TCATTGTTGGCTGAGCAGTTTCTACGCGGCAAAAGTAAAGGCAGTTTCAGCACGGCCTCTTTCTTTCAGAACCTTTTCTGTGCCATCATGAACATGCTCAACATGCCACTCGCACCCGCTGAACTGCATCAAAGGCCCTGGAGATAGGCACTTTCCTTCAAGCTCTCTGTAGCATCCTACCCTCCACCTCTGGCGGATCCCAAAGCCCTTCCAAACATCCAGCAGCTGCACGCAGAGAACAAGTGCTAAAACAAGGCGTTGGCCTTCCTAGTCCTTTTAAAGTCTGTGAACTAGGCGAAACATTCCAGTGAGCAGCACTTTCCTTCGCAACTATATCTAGAGCATCATCACATTCTCTCCAAGTGGGTAAGTCCACCCTTGCAGCGCAGCGTTTGCAGCCACAGTTCGGACTGAGAGATAGGCCAGGTGAGAAAGCATTTCTTGACTATCCCTCTTCTCTGGAAGACTTGATACTCGCAGCGCGACCACGTCCACACACCTTCAGTGTGGCCAGGTTCAAGCAGCTAGAGCTCCCAGAGATGGGAGAGTCAGGAGAGAAGACGTTCCAAAAGTACCGTGTACTTACAGCAGCATTAAAACTGTGCACAGCAGTCTGCAGCACTGTAGACTGCGGCTTCTCCGACAGACGAGCCATCCCATTGTTGCCTCTCGCAGCCTGCTTGCTAGCTGCTCTCCTGAAGAAAAGAACTAGAAGAAAAAGCCAATGCTGGGCTGCACCTTCCCCTTGCCTTACGTAAAGCCACCTAAACTCCCCGCTGCACTCTCTACTTCCCCTCTCCTTGGAAGCGACCACTGTGTTTGCTGCATCTCGAAGCCTAAAGTTAAGCGCCAGTGGTTTTGGGGATGGTTGGAAGAGGGATAAGTAGTAGCACAAGGAAGTAGTTGTCGTTGAACTTCCTCCTTCTCAATGCTAACGTGAATTGGGCAGGCAGGCGAGTGCTAGCCACGCTCCTTTCTCAGTTTGTACGCTGCGGACACGAGTCCGGTGCTCTGCGCCTTCGTTCGGCCTCTTTAGTACCCATGTCGCTCTTTCATTCAGCCGGAGTCGAAGCGTCGTCTACTTCTCGCCCAGAGAGCACGGTGCCGGCAGCGAAATGCCCCAGCCGACTGCTTCTGCCGACACACGCCTGGTCTATGCACTTTCCCTCGCAGCGACATACAGCAGCACTTTCGGTCTTTCTTGTCGTCCAAATGGAAAGGGAAAGATTCTCTGCTATGTCCCGCCCAGAGAACAGTTTTAGGTCAACCAGCACGCCCAGAGCTTGCCCTCGACGCGTGGAAACTTGTGTTTGCACCACATTCAAGTGGTAGCCGTCTTTCCTTTACAGGCTGCAGAACGCCGTCAGATCCCGGTGCTCTCTGCACCTGCCTTCTCAGTTCCAATACCGCCGCGCACAATACAGCTTTGCAGGAAGCAAACACGCGGATAGTCATGTCGCTCAGAAGAACGTGCCAGGACGAAAAGATGTTCTTCCTTTCTCCTCGTCGCCCATATTGTGGTGCTGTATTAAAAGCCTTGGCCAGCGAAAGGCTAATCCAGCAAGTGTTTCTCACCTGATGCATTTCGCTGAGGGAGAGCTGAGGAAAATCCTTGCACAGCACACTGCGGATGCGTGCAGTACACATGCTGAAGAGCGGCAAAACTCAAAGCCATCGCTGGGCTTCAGTTCTGTCCAGACGGCAGAAGGCGAAGAACGAAGCAGCTGGGCACCGCGTTAACGTACTCAGTGGACCGAATTTCAAATGTCCAGCCAAGAGCTGCTTCACAAGCAGATTCAGCTGAGAATGCTCTGGATGGTTCACAAAGTAAGGCGTAGCCGTTGCACTCTATCACACTATCAGGCCAGAAGAAGTTTCTTACACCTTCAATGCTGCAGAGTCCATGCAGCTGGAGCACACGCAGTAGGACGCGTCCAGATAGACGGCGTTCTTCAAGTACCCCCCTCCTCCAAGCAGCCTTGAAACTGAGCACAACACACTGCGGCTCGGGAGCTTCCTTCTCAGATAGACGTGCCGTCACGTTATTCACTCTCGCAGCTCCGTTGCCCACTAGCAGCAGGTGCTACCAAAGCAAAATGCTCCAGAAGTAAAAAGCACTGCTGAGCAAACCTTTTCCTTTGCCTCACGTAAAGCACTGTAAACTGTCCGCTGCACTCTTTATTTCCATTCTCCGCTGCATCTACCACTGTCATCTCTGCATCTCGAAGCATAAAGCTCGGCACAATTCTTCCCAGGGAAAGCTGGAAGAGAAATAGGTAGCAGCACAAGTAGCTGCAAGTGGAACTTTTGTTTTCAACTGCTAACGTGAATCCGCAAAGAAGCGAGCGGCAGCCACGCTTCTTCTTGCAGCCTGTGCGATGCGCACACCAGCTCGGTGCTCTGCGCCCTCATTCGTATGCTCTTCGTACCATGTCGCGCTTTTCATTCAGCCGGAGTCGAAGCGTCGTCTACTTCTCGCCCGGAGAGCACGGTGCCGGAAGAGAAATGCCCCAGCCGACTGCCCTTCCGAAACACACCAGGGCTATGCACTTTTCTCGCAGCGACATACAGCAGCACTTTCGGTCTTTTCTTGTCGTCCAAATGTAAAGGGAAAGATTCTCAGCAATGTCGGGCACAGAGAACAGTTTTAGGTCAACAAGCACGCCCAGAGCTTGCCCGCGACTCGTGGAAACTTGAGTTTGCACACATTCCAGTGGCAGCCCTCTTTCCTTTACAGCCTGCAGAGCGCCGTCAGATCGCGGTGCTCTCTGCACCTGCCTTCTCCCTTTCAAGTACCACTGCGCAGAATATAGCCTTGCAGGAAGCAATGACGCGGATAGTCGTCTCGCAGAGAAGAACGTGCAAAGACGAAAAGATGTTCTTCTTTGCTCCTCCTCGTCGCCCAGATTGTGGTGCTGTACTGAAAGCCATGGCCAGCGAAAGGCTAATCCAGCAAGTGTTTCTCACCTGATGCATTTCGCTGAGGGAGAGCTGAGGAAAATCCTTGCACAGCACACTGCGGATGCGTGCAGTACACATGCTGAAGAGCGGCAAAACTCAAAGCCATCGCTGGGCCTCAGTTCTGTCCAGACGGCAGAAGGCGAAGAACGAAGCAGCTGGGCACCGCGTTAACGTACTCAGTGGACCGAATTTCAAATGTCCAGCCAAAAGCTGCTTCATAAGCAGATTCAGCTGAGAATGCTCTGGCTGCTTCACAAAGTAAGGCGCAGCCGTTTCCATTCATCACACTACCTGGCCAGAAGCAGTATCCTACACCTTCAATGCTGCAGCGTCCATGCAGCTGGGGCACACGCAGTAGGACGCGTCGAGATAGAAGGCGGTCTTCAAGTACCCCCTTCTCCAAGCAGCCTTGAAACTGAGCACAACACACTGCGGCTCGGGAGCTTCCTTCTCAGATAGACGTGCCGTCACGTTATTCACTCTCGCAGCTCCGTTGCCCACTAGCAGCAGGTGCTACCAAAGCAAAATGCTCCAGAAGTAAAAAGCACTGCTGAGCAAACCTTTTCCTTTGCCTCACGTAAAGCACTGTAAACTGTCCGCTGCACTCTTTATTTCCATTCTCCGCTGCATCTACCACTGTCATCTCTGCATCTCGAAGCATAAAGCTCGGCACAATTCTTCCCAGGGAAAGCTGGAAGAGAAATAGGTAGCAGCACAAGTAGCTGCAAGTGGAACTTTTGTTTTCAACTGCTAACGTGAATCCGCAAAGAAGCGAGCGGCAGCCACGCTTCTTCTTGCAGCCTGTGCGATGCGCACACCAGCTCGGTGCTCTGCGCCCTCATTCGTATGCTCTTCGTACCATGTCGCGCTTTTCATTCTGCCGGAGTCGAAGCGTCGTCTACTTCTCGCCTGAGAGCACGGTGCCGGCAGAGAAACGCTCCGGGCTTCTGCCTCTGCCGAAACACGCCTGGGCTATCCCTCTCAGCGTTAAGTAGCACAAAATGCTGTCTGCGTTGTGGTCTTAATCTTAAGGGAAAGATTCTCGGCTTCGGCTAGCACAGAGAACTTTGCTGGGACAATACATGTGTTTTATTATCCTTTCTCGCAAGAAGACTATGGTGCTTCTTTGGAACTGTTGGCCAGTGTAAGGCTAATCCAGCAAGTGCTTCTCTCCTGACACATTTCTCTGAGCGAGAGCTTCGGCGGACAGTTGGGCTCTGCGAAGCAGAAAGTCTGTGCTTGCACGTAGCGCTGAGGAGAATCTGTGCACAGCGCGCTCTGGATGCGTGCAGTACACACACTAAAGAGAGCCAAAGCTCAATGTCTCAGTTCTGTCCAGCGCCGGAAATTGAGAAGAACGCAGCCCCAGAGCTCTGGGCTGGAGTGTGCGATGGTTATGAGCTGTGCCGCTCTTCTGCGTGTCTACTGCACGCATCCATAGTGTACAGTGCAAGGATTTTCCTCAGCTCTCGCTCAGCGAAATGCATTAGAAGGGAAGCACATGCTAGATTAGCCATTCGTTAGCCCACGCTTTCAGTAGAGCACCACAATCTGGGCGACGAGGAAAAGCAAAGAAGAACATCTTTTCGTCTTTGCACGATCTTCTCTGCGAGACATCTCTCCACGTCTTTGCTTCCTGCAAGGCTGTAAGGTGCGCGGTGGTACTTGGAAGGGAGAAGGCAGGTGCAGAGAGCACCGCGATCTGACGGCGCTCTGCAGGCTGTAAAGGAAAGAAAGCTACCACTTGAATATGGTGCAAATACCAATTTCCACGCGTCGCGGGTAAGCTCCGGGTAAGCTTGGTGACCTAAAACTGGGCGCTGAGTGAGACGTAACCGAGAATCTTTCCCTTTGCATTCCGGCTCCAACGCAAACAGAATGTGATGCTACTTAGCGCTGCGAAGGAAAGTGCATAGCCCTGGTGTGTTTGGGAAGAATCAGCAGCCTGGAGCGTTTTTCTGGAGCCTTTCTCCGCTGGCACCGTGCTCTCTGGGCGAGAAGTAGACGACGCTTCGACTCCGGCAGAATGAAAGCGCGACATGGTACGAAGAGCATTAAAGAATGAGGGCAGAGCACCGAGCTGGTGTGTGCATCGCACAGGCTGCAAGAGGAAGCCTGGCTGTCACTCGCTTGTTTCCGGATTCACGTTAGCGTTTTAAAACAGAAAGTTCCACTTGCAGCTACTTGTGCTGCTGCCTATTTCTCTTCCAGCGTTCCCTGGGAGGAATTGTGCCGAGCTTTATGCTTCGAGATGCAGAGATAACAGTGGTAGATGCGGCGGAGAATGGAAATACAGAGCACAGCGGACAGTTTATGGTGCTTTACGTGAGGCAAGGGAAAGTGCAGCCCGGCAGTGCTTTTTACTTCTGGAGCATTTTGCTTTGGTAGCAGCTGCTGCAAGTGGGCAACGGAGCTGCGAGAGTGAATAACGTGACGGCACGTCTATCTGAGAAGGAAGCTCCCGAGCCGCAGTGTGTTGTGCTCAGTTTCAAGGCTGCTTGGAGGAGGGGGGTACTTGAAGAACGCCGTCTATCTGGACGCGTCCTACTGCGTGTGCTCCAGCTGCATGGACGCTGCAGCATTGAAGGTGTAGGATACTGCTTCTGGCCAGGTAGTGTGATGAATGGAAACGGCTGCGCCTTACTTTGTGAAGCAGCCAGAGCATTCTCAGCTGAATCTGCTTATGAAGCAGCTTTTGGCTGGACATTTGAAATTCGGTCCACTGAGTACGTTAACGCGGTGCCCAGTTGCTTCGTTCTTTGCCTTCTGCGGTCTGGACAAAACTGAAGCCCAGCGATGGCTTTGCGTTTTGGCGCTCTTCAGCGCGAACACTGCACGCATCCACAGTGTGCTGTGCACGGATTTTCCTCAGCTCGACGTACAATCATTTTCTTGCTGTTTCCAGAGTCTAAACTCTTCGTGAAACTCTCGCTCAGCGAGATGCGTCAGGAATGAGGCACTTGCTGGATGAGCTTTTCGCTAGCCAAGACTTTCAATACAGCACCACAATTCAGGCAAGAAGCAGGAGAAAGGAAGATCATCCTTTCGTCCTTCCACGTTCTTCTCTGCGAGATGACTACCCGTGTCTTTGCTTCCTGCAAGGCTGTAAGAGGCGCGGTAGTACTTAGAACTGAGAAGGCAGGTGCAGAGAGCACCGGGATCTGACGGCGTTCTGCAGCCTGTAAAGGAAAGACGGCTACCACTTGAATGTGGTGCAAACACAAGTTTCCACGCGTCGAGGGCAAGCTCTGGGCGTGCTGGTTGACCTAAAACTGTTCTCTGGGCGGGACATAGCAGAGAATCTTTCCCTTTCCATTTGGACGACAAGAAAGACCGAAAGTGCTGCTGTATGTCGCTGCGAGGGAAAGTGCATAGGCCAGGCGTGTGTCGGCAGAAGCAGTCGGCTGGGGCATTTCGCTGCCGGCACCGTGCTCTCTGGGCGAGAAGTAGACGACGCTTCGACTCCGGCTGAATGAAAGAGCGACATGGGTACTAAAGAGGCCGAACGAAGGCGCAGAGCACCGGACTCGTGTCCGCAGCGTACAAACTGAGAAAGGAGCGTGGCTAGCACTCGCCTGCCTGCCCAATTCACGTTAGCATTGAGAAGGAGGAAGTTCAACGACAACTACTTCCTTGTGCTACTACTTATCCTTCTTCCAACCATCCTTGGAAACTTTGGCGCTTAACTTTAGGCTTCGAGATGCAGCAAACACAGTGGTCGCTTCCAAGGAGAGGGGAAGTAGAGAGTGCAGCGGGGAGTTTAGGTGGCTTTACGTAAGGCAAGGGGAAGGTGCAGCCCAGCATTGGCTTTTTCTTCTAGTTCTTTTCTTCAGGAGAGCAGCTAGCAAGCAGGCTGCGAGAGGCAACAATGGGATGGCTCGTCTGTCGGAGAAGCCGCAGTCTACAGTGCTGCAGACTGCTGTGCACAGTTTTAATGCTGCTGTAAGTACACGGTACTTTTGGAACGTCTTCTCTCCTGACTCTCCCATCTCTGGGAGCTCTAGCTGCTTGAACCTGGCCACACTGAAGGTGTGTGGACGTGGTCGCGCTGCGAGTATCAAGTCTTCCAGAGAAGAGGGATAGTCAAGAAATGCTTTCTCACCTGGCCTATCTCTCAGTCCGAACTGTGGCTGCAAACGCTGCGCTGCAAGGGTGGACTTACCCACTTGGAGAGAATGTGATGATGCTCTAGATATAGTTGCGAAGGAAAGTGCTGCTCACTGGAATGTTTCGCCTAGTTCACAGACTTTAAAAGGACTAGGAAGGCCAACGCCTTGTTTTAGCACTTGTTCTCTGCGTGCAGCTGCTGGATGTTTGGAAGGGCTTTGGGATCCGCCAGAGGTGGAGGGTAGGATGCTACAGAGAGCTTGAAGGAAAGCGCCTATCTCCAGGGCCTTTGATGCAGTTCAGCGGGTGCGAGTGGCATGTTGAGCATGTTCATGATGGCACAGAAAAGGTTCTGAAAGAAAGAGGCCGTGCTGAAACTGCCTTTACTTTTGCCGCTTAGAAACTGCTCAGTCAACAATGAAAAGATTCGTCTTGCTTCCCCCCTACGCGCAGGGTTACATCCTTTTATGTCTCCAAGAGGCAGGATGCACAGCGGAGCTCTTCCACCAACTGCTTCCACACGACTGGGGCCGCGCCAGCCAAGCGCTTTTTGCCGGGCACTGTCAGCGCTCATGGAAACAACCACACGACGGCGCTGCAGACTTGCAAAAGAAGGCCAAGCACCTGGCCCAGCTCGAAACCACCCCAAGGGCAGACAGAGGCAACTTGCAAACGGCCCTGCACTCAAATCAACGGTGTCAGGACAAAAAGGTTGCCCTCATCTTCCCCTTCCAAGAGCACACTCTTCTTTACACCACACCTCTTTGGCCCATACAAATCTTTTCCCTCTCGCAGATTCCGCCCACCAACTTGAAACCATCTGGCAAAAACAGGGCTCAAAACAGTGCCAGCTGAGGAAGATCTTGCTGCCTACAACTTCACCTGCACCCCTCAAACTAGCAGCACACACGCTGTTCTCAGCACTCTCCTTCTCAGCTCTAGGTACCATCCTAAGCCTTCCCTCTCCCAGAGTCAGGATCCAAAGGCAACGGCACCAGGGACTGCTCACACACTGAAGGCACCAGGACAAATAGCTTAAGAGCTTGGCCTTTGCATTCCCACTGACAGCTCAACAGCTCGAACCCAGAGAGAGCTCTGCCTGTTGGGAAAAGCCTTTAAAATCCCTAGGAGTACCTGATGTGCACATCCAAACCTGCCTTCCTTGCCAAAGAGAGCAACTACAAGCCCATCTCCAAAGAAACGGCATCCCCTCCTCCAAAATACAACACATCCAGCGACTGATCCGCCTCCAGTATTGAATATGTCCAACAATTGCCCCCACACGCACAGGGGCCAGAAGAGAAATGTCTTGCTGGACTATTCCTCCCCACAGTACCTTAACATCTGCTCCAGCAACACTGGCACTATGTCCTTGCCTTCCCAAGGAAAGGCACTCCGAGTCTCTTGGCCTTGCCTTGTCTAGTTCTTCTTAAGGTACCCTTGCTCTGCTTCCTTTGCCTACGTCTGCCTTGCCTCGCACTGCCTACAACTTGCTGGCTTTGCTTTGCCCGGCCTACCACTCTTTCCCTTGCCTTCCATGCAGGCAAGGCGCTGCAAACCGAGTGCAGGCAATTGTGGGCAAGTCAAGGGAGAGGTAGGCAAGGCCAGAGCAGTGAGGGGAAAGCAAATGGAGTGGTAGACAAGAGAAGGTCCAGAAGTTAGAGGCAAGGCTGGCTGTAGGAAGGAAGGGCCACTGATGGGAAGGCCAGGCAGAAACAGGAAGGGCTCAGCAAGCCAAGGCCCTGGAGGAAAACAGTAGGCAGGTCATGTGCTGGGCATGGCCGTGCAAAGGAATGCAAGGCTCCAGAGGGCTAGCAGGGCAAGGCAAGGCAACTGTTGTGTTGCCAAGGCAAGGCCAGGCAAGGCAGGTGAGAAGTACATTCAAGGACTGCTGGTACACAAAAGTGGCCAGGACCAAGTGCTCTGTGTGGCCTTGATCCCGCGTGGGTCATCTCTCCTCTGTACCTAAAAGACTTGAGCTACCTGCTTTCCCTTGTATGCAAAAGAACTCTCTTTCTGGTCCCCGAGCTCAAGGGCAAAATGTGAATTGCCCCTCCAAGGTTCAAGACATGCAAGGATTGCTCCCAGACAAAGGCTGCCCACAGAGATGAGTGTGGCAACATGCGTCCTCCCCTGGTCTTCCTCTCATGGGATCCTGAAACACCGGAGATGCTTGAGAGCTTTGAGATTCCTCGGAGGAGCAGAAAGGGCAGGGCAAGGCCCAGAAATGTCATTGAAAAGGGGTGTTGAATTCCAGGTGGGGGAGGGGTGAGCAAGGTCATGCAAGGCAAGGGAGGGGTTCAAGGGCAAGGCAAGGCAAGTGGTGGCTTTGCGAGGCGAGGCAAGGCAATGAGGGTCCTAGAAGGAAAAGGAAAGGTGAGGCCAGACCTAGACGAATGTGAAAGGAAGTCAGGTGGGGGATGGGTGAGCAAGTCAGTGCAAGGCAGGGGAGAAAAGGCAGGTTGAGGGAAGGCTACAGAGGGGGCAGCAAGGAAATGCAAGGCATGGGGAAGCATGCGAGGAGTGGGTGCTGCCAGCCGGTGGGGATGGCAGGGGCGGGGCCACTGCAAGTAGCATGGTGGGGATGTGGAGGGGGTGTTAGTATGCGGGAGGTGTGTGTGTGTGTGTGTGCAGTGGAGTGCAGGGTAAGTGCAGGTGTGTGTGTGCGTATACGGGGGTTTTGTGCCAGGTGCTGTGCCGGGGAGAGCCGTTCCACCGCAAGGAAGGTGTGGGAGTGAAAGGAGTAAGATAGATGTGTCTTTACAAAGAGACCGTGTGAATCTCTCCTTAGACAAGGCTAGGAATTTACAGGGGGGGAAGTAACAGAAGAAAGTATTCGTTCTAGAAACTGTTACTAATCAACAGAGACTGTTGCTCAGCCAAGGCCCTGCTAAATTCCTGAACCTAGAGCAAGGCAGCAAAGACTTCCCAGCATTAGGAATAGTTTGGTTTTCTTCCTTTTCCATTCCAAAAGGGGAGTGCATATTAGAGGGGGGCGTAGAGTAGGCAGTTCCGGAAGTCTGTAATTCCCGAGTACCTCAGAGGGTGCTGTTGCCAGGAACTTAACATCAGAAGGGGGCTGCTTCCCGCAATCATTTGAGAGACTCCATGGCAAAAGCCCCATGGCCTCTCCCTGGAGTTGAAGAATGTTACAGGACTCCTCTGTCTCCTTTTTGGTGGATGAAGAAACTCAGAAAGCCACACTTCTGCCAGAACTCTCCAAGATGCCCCCTTTGCTCCCCGTGACTCCATCACTGCCCAGGAAGCTGTCTTTTCTACCACAGCAGTTTGACATACAGTTAAAAGTCGTGTGGCAGAGAAAAAAGGCAAGAATTGGTTTCCAAGGGATGGCAAACAAGAGATACCAGAACCTTTGGCCCTACCAATATTAAAGCAACTCCATTAAGAGAGTTCTTGCACTTCCTGAGGATTGGCAGAAGCCTATCTCATGATGTATGTTGCTGGGGGTCTTTTTAGACTGGCAAAAGGAGCTGTTGAAGGTTGCTTGATCTGTGCTAAAGCCAACAGCCAAGTTACAAAGTAACTTGCTAGAGGAGGGAGGCCTTGGGCTGCATGGCCCTTCCAAAGATGCCAGGTGGATTTTCCGGAGATGCCCCAAGTGGCAAGGCTTAATATCTTCTGGTAATCGTATGTCAGCTAGCAAGGTGGCCAGAAGTATTTCCAACTACTTCAGTAATGACAGGATCTGTTCTTAAGGCATTTTTGGAACAAATCATTCCAAGATACAGCATTGTAGAAGCAATAGATTCAGATAGGGGAACTCATTTTGCAGGAAAGATCCTTCAAGGGGTTTTGGCTTCTTTAGGAACACAATGGAACCTCCATAGGCCCTGGCACCCCCAGAGCTCGGCTCGGGTAGAAAACAATGAAGAGAGAAATAAACACCTTTTGAAGCTGGTAATAGAAACCAAGATGCCATGGGTAGGGCTTTGGACATTGGCTTTGGTGAGAATGAGGGCCCAACCCAGAAGAGAGATTCAGTTATCTCCCTTTCAATCGTTGTTTGCAATTGCCCTCCTGGTAAGTCTCCACCCAGTGGGGGGGGTAGAGGCAAGTGATGCATTTTTAAAACCATCTGTGGCCAGGATCCTGCTTCTTGTGAAACCCCTTCAACAGGAAACTCAGCTGGCGCAAGTCCGGCCTTTGGACTTTGCTGCTTTTAACATCCAACCAGGAGATTGAGTCCTAATTAAGGAGTAGAAAGAAGCGCCAGTGCTGGTGAAATGGCGTGGCCCATTCCAAGTGTCACTGACGACAGAAAACAGCCGTCAAGTAAGCTGAACACAGGTGAACCCGTCACTCTCGGGTCAAGGTCTCTGAAGCCTCGGAGATTTGCACATCTCAGCTGGAGGAGAAGGCCGGGAGGCCGTGACTGACACTCTGCAGGAGTGGGCCGGAGCAGTAGGCAGTGCTTCGACATCGGAAGAAGCCCCGCAGTCCTACCTTCAGACCGTCTGCTGAAATAGACTGTAAAGGCATCCCTCCTCTAGAATCTCCACTCACTTGGGGGCTAATACTTGTGGCCATTTTGTTACGTTAAGTGGTTTCTGTGTCTTCAATTGCCACAGGTGCTGCAGAAGACAACGGGAAAATTAGACTAGCTAATTAGATTACACTATTAAAACATTTTCCTTACTAATTCTACTTTGATATGGTCAGCTGAGTTTAGGCCAGGAGTGGGAGAATCAATTTGCAGCCTTAGGAGAAGAAGTAGCAAAAGTTTTTAACCTTAGCAATTGCTGGCTCTGTGGAAGGCCAGGAGGATCTGAAGAGTGGCCATAGTTGGCTAGCCCAGCTGAACCTAAATGGTGGGTCAATGTGAGGGCCCACAGTGGGATGGGATTTGGGGCCAAAGAAGGAAGTTCACGGCCACTTCATTCTTCTCCAACAGGCACTTATTGCCTAATAGGATAGGGCGTGTCTATGTAGGAAAAGGCAATTGTCAATTGACTTTCCCTCTGGGCTTGAACAACTGGGTTTGGACCCCCAATTGCCCTCCTTCCAATTGTTCCAAATATCAAGGCAAATGCAATCAAATACCTGTTCGGCTCACTAACAGTAGCTGCGTAAGGCGTTCTTATCACACTTACCAAAAATATTTGGAAGCCTGTAAAGCAATGGGGAGGGACAAGGGGTTTTTTTGACCACCTGTTTTTGAGCAGTCCCCACAAAAATTCCACAAGTAGAAGACATGTTGTTTGTGATTATCAGTGGGAATGGCCACACCGGATTGGAACTCAAAGCCTTTTAGTGAGTTCTGCTCCAAATCCAACCAAGCAGCTTGCAGATGTAAATGTAGGTGGGAACCCTGTGCGGGAGCTTGGAAATGCAAATGCTGGGACCCTTATGGTGGGGCAACTCTTGTTGGAGGACCGTTAGGCCCGGGAATCCTGCTGTATTTTGAGCCACCAATTGATGACCATGGGTAGGTTCCTTTGCTAATGGAACACGGGCTTTGAAAGGACAGTATTGGATTTGTGGCCAACATGCTTAGCTCAGGTTACCTCCAAACTGGTCAGGGATATGGTATATTTAGTAGACTGTTGTTCTTTTTGCTACTACAAGTTCTGGGAAATCGCTTAGGAATCAAAATCTGTGATGATTTAATTAGAGAAAAGCAGTCAGCTGATGCAGCCCTGGCTGGAGGGAGCACCCCAAAACGGGGAAATGATGAACGGCCAACAGAACAAGTTACCCAACACGATGGACCAGCCCCTTGGAAACCTAAGGAATTAATCCCAGATGCCTGGGAACCCATTTATCATTTGAAGGAGATAATTAGGTTACAAGCTGTCTCGGAAATAATTACCAACCAGCCAGCCACAGCGCTTGACCTTTTTGCTGAGCAACCCACTTAAATGAGGAAAGCGGTATTTCAACATTGGATGGTATTAGATTATCTGTTGGCAGAAGAAGGAGGAGTTTGTGGGAAATTAAATGACTCGAGCTGCTGTTTGCAAGCAGATGACAGCGGAAAAGTGGTCAAACAAATAACAAAGGAAATAACGTCAGCTCGTGGACCTGTCCAAATGTTGAAAGGATGGGAATGGGACATGTTTTCATAGTTAACTGGCCAGCTATGGGCTAAATGAATACGATTTCTCCTCTTATATGCTATCGCAATTCTCATCTTTTTACCATGCGTGACACCATGCTGGCTGCAGCTCTTTCAGCAGGTGCTCAAGGGGATGCCGCTAGCAGCCATGCCTACCTGATCCAGAAATGACTACAAAAGGACAGAAAAGAATGTCACTGCAAATAATAGCAAAACCCAAGAAGACTCCAGAAGAAAAAATTAAATCCATGGTAATTAAGGTTTGTAAAGACAAATACAGAGCAAATAAAAAGAGGAGGGATTAAAAGGAATGAGATGGATGAGTCTTTACAAAGAGACCGTGTGAATCGGCCTGTAGACAAGGCTAGGAAGTTATGGCTAGTGAAGTAACAGAAGAAACTAGGAGTTCTCTAGAACTGTTACTAATCATCAGAGACTGTTGATTAATCAAGGCCGTGTTAAATTCCTGAACCTAGAGCAAGGCAACAAAGACTTAAGAGCATTAGGAATGGGGTTCTTTTCTTTCTTCTCGATGCCAAGAGGGGGGTGCATATTAGAGGGGGGCGCATAGAGTAGGCAGTTCCGGAAGTCTGTATCTCCCGAATACCTCAGCCAGTGGGGAAAAGGAAGAGGGTGCTGTGGCCGGGAACTTGGCATCAAAAGGGGGCTGCATCCCGCAACCGTTTGACAGACGCCATGGGAAAAGCCCCATGGACTCTCCCTGTAGTCGAAGAATGTTGCAGGACTCCTCTGTCTCCTTTTCGGATATAAACCTCAGGCATCGTGGATTAATTTTCCCTAACGGCAGCGACCTGCCGCGTGGTCTCCGTGCTCCTCTCCAGCCCCCCGGGACGTGTAAAATAGTTCCCAGCGGCTCCCACCGCGCGTTGCAGACGGCTGCGCGGCCCCGGGGCTGCCCGCAGTGCTCCCCTGCCCCGCCAGGGCTGCCCGCGGCCAGGGCCGGGGCCCTTCTCGACAGCAGCCGAGGGGCTGCGGAGCGGGCGGCTGCCGGACGATCAGCTATTTTATGCCGCGCGGTGCTGCCGCCTCCATCTAGCTCTCCATCACGCCGCCGCCCGCCGCCCGCCTGGCGCGCTCACGCTCGGCCGCGCTCGCCGCCCGCCCAGCCTTGCCGGAAGCTCTCCCGCCCGGGCTGTGCCCCGGCTCCGCCGGCAGCTCGGCAGGGCCCGGCCGCACGCGTGCTGCGTGGCTCGGAGCAGCCGCGTTGCGCCGCAGGCGACGGGGAAGGCGGGGCGGGCCGGCGCCATCGTGGTAGCGCGAGGAGAGGAGCGCCCGGGCGGGGCGGCGAGCGGCGCGGCGGTGAGCGCGTCTGCTTCCTGTCGCTCGGCGGCCGCCCACGGCAGGTGCCGTGTGACCCCGCGGAGCGGCGGGGCCGGCCGGGCGGTGCGCGGCGAGGCTTTCGGCCAGCGGCGGCCACAGCGAGAGGCTGCTGGCACTGCCCGTGCCGGTGGAGAGAGCGGGGATCCGAGGCCGGCCTTCCCCGGGCGACGAGGGGAGGCCGCCTTTGCCGCGCTGCCCTCCGTGCAGCATGTGGCCGATTCCGGCGAACCCGGGGTCTCCGCAGCGGCGCGGGCGGGAGGGAGTGGGGAGCGCGCTCGGTGCCGTGCCGGCCGCTCCCGGCCAGCGCTGCGCTGCGCCGAGGCGTTTTCCCGCCCGTCCTGGGAAGGACATAAGCGACACCGTAGTTGGAGCTTAGCTGTCAGGGGGAACAACTTCTCTCTGTGAAAAACGAAGTTCACTTTCCTGTGAGAATTTAAAGGGGTTTAATATAAAGACAATAAGAGACACATCAAATAAAGCAACGGGGTAACAGCCAGTTGCCTTGGCGCTCTGCCAAGAGCACACCTGATGCCAGAGGTCAGTCCTTTTTATACCGTTTTTACTGTCTGTTCTTTATTCATATTAAAACTTTTCCTGGAGCTGTTCTGCATGGCCACTCCTTGGTTCCGCCTTTTTAGAGCGTGCCTAGTCTTCTGCCTTGTGGTTTTATTTCTCTTGATTCTTGGGGTTGGGCCCGCTAGGCAAGAGTCGATGGTAGGGTGGATTTCTTAATTCTCCAGACAGTCAGGGCTGATTGCAGCTTTGGGCCTCTTCGTCTCTCTGGGCAGAGTGGTGATAAAATCTCCCGGACTCTCCTGGCCGCCCGTTCTCCGGGCGGAGTAGCCTTTGGGCCCTTTTGCTCCCTAGACAAAGTGTTGATTAGCAGCTTTTCGGGCCTCATCCTCTGTTCGTTTGGAGGTTATCTTACGTGCTCACACTTGCTAACATTCTTGCTAAAAAGAGAGAAAACTACATCCACACAGCAGAAAGCATTTCTAACGTTATATAATATCTACTTTATACTTTGCGAGAAGCTAATATAATATATAACAATCCCCCCTTTTCTATTTTATAAATCATTTGGCTTGAGCAATAATTCTTTTTTCTTGGCTTCTAATGTCTGTTCGTTCTTTTCACAGATCAATTTGGCTTCTTCAAGAGGGTCTTTTGTATCACTTTGTCTTTTTAATACCATAATTTTTTGTGCTGTTCCAGACATAGCCAACTTTGGGTCAGTAGGCATTGCCACAACTTGCATGCCTTGAACTATGCTGGTGATTAGCCGAATAAAGCGGGGGATCAAGCAAGGGAGAAATATTAGACTAGCTGTAGCACATAAGAGGAAGAAACCTAGCTTCTTCCACCATTCTTTCCCCAATATGCCATCCCACCAGTTAGCAGACATCATTGATTCCCATTTTTGGACTGGTACATGGGCTATTTTTCTGATTTGGTTGGCCATATCTAGAACGGCATCCCCATTGTCATCAATTTTTAAACAACAGTCCGATGTATTGAACTTCCTGCACACACCGCCTTCTTCGGCCAGTAAATAGTCTAAAGCCAGCCTATTTTGATGTATTGCAGCTCTGGTTTGGCGTTGCTGGCTGACTATTAATTCCATAGCCCCAGCTGTTTCATTGGTTATGATTTCTACAAGAGCTTGGAGTCTGATGATACGATTCAGCATGTAAATTGGGGTCTGATATCCCCAACTTCCATCTTGTGCTTAGGTAGCTGGCCCATCTGTTTCTAATATTCGTTCAGGGGGCCATTCCTCATCTTTCCATTTTTGGAATCCTCCAATTAAATCTCTTTTCTTTCTTTTGAAGTCTTCATAGAGAGGTATACCTAATTGATCTCCCACTGGTTCTGGGAAAAGGAAAAACCCTGGTTGAATGATTCTTAGTGTACAACTCCCTTTCCAATGTGAAGGGAGTCTTGGGGATGCCCTTTTCCCACATATCCAAAAGAAGCCATCTGGTGCTTTCCAATAATCACCTTCTTGTTGATTTATATTCTCCCCAAATTTGGCTATTTCTGGGATTCCAAAATAAGGATTTTTCCTCGTGTCATTACACTGAAAGAGTCCAACTTCATGATCATATACACAGTCTTTTCCTTTTTTCTGGGCTCAATACCAAGTTGGTTTTTCTGGGACCCACCACCTTGAAGTTTTGTTACTCACTTTATAGCTTTTACAGGGAGTGTTTCCTACTTCATTAAGAAAGTTTATCCCAGTTCGCCAGAGGCATTCTTCCCCTATCACTGTTGAACTTAAAATCCACCCCTCAGGTCGGTTCCCCCCTCTTATATTTGTCCGGTTCCATTTAAGGAGTTCTACCGGGCCTACGCTGCTACCTTTCCGTGGCCATTCTTCTGTCATTAAAGCTCCTCCACAGACCCAACAGTTGGTTATGTTAAGTTCTTTACCTATCCTCTCCCCCAATTCCACAAACAGGTTTTTTCCTAACCTTGGGGTTTTTTCCTCTTTGTTGTTTGAGCTTTGCATACAGGTCCTGGCGTGGTGAGGTGAATATAGGGCGAGGTTGCTGTGCTGGCTTTGTATCTTTACTTACCACTTGCTCTTTTACCAAATCTTGGACTGTTCCCCTGGTGGCAGCTGTGGAGCAAATCTATTTTTCTCCTTTTGGACAATTGCTTCTTAGTCTGTTTCCACTTGTTCCTAAATTTTCTGTAATCCAATATTTTTCTCCTTTATGCATGCAAATACCTAATTTGGATGAGTCATAACAGTGACTGTTGGTATGGGTATGAGTAATAAGAAAGAAGCCCCGGTGTCTTTCCATGTAGAGCTTTCGATAGCATTTGTAACATGGTCTTGCCGGTGTCCCAAAAGGGACCAGGAGAAGTGACAAAAGAAGGAATAACAGAGGTCCGGCATGGCTTATACTCCCACCTCCCTTGCCTATGAGGTTGCAACCCATAGCAGGTGTATTGGATCTTCTCGGTGGCGAGTACAGTGGCCGACCCGGTCTTGCCCTCTATTTCCTTGTCACTTCCTTTGTAGCTTTTAGGCAAATTTCTTTTGGCACCTTTTTAACTGTAGTATCTTATCGTATCTTAGGTGTTTCCCATTCAACAGGCACTAGTAATTCCCATCTGCAGAGCAAAGTTATTGCTTTTGTTGCTTATGATTTTGTCTGGATAGGGGGTTGATTTTGTGCTTGACACCCTTTACAACTAGGGTGTCGACGGTGTGAAATGCCAATTTCCCTCTAGATTAATTACTTATATTTGACGTGGTTGGCATGCCCCGTGTTAGAATGATTCAAACAGGGTATATGATGTGGCACTGATGGAAGTTGTGATTCTCCCCCTTCTTAATACAAATCACAGGCTAGAATCAGGACATGAGAGTTCCCTGTTTGATCCAGTCCCAACCCTTCCTGTTTGAAGTGAGAATATTCTTCTCCACGATGTCCCAGAATTTGTCCAGGGGCCACTGATATAAATTTGGCTTTTACTTCTCAGTTAGGTGTGATTCTTTGCATATCCCTTGGATTATTTAGATTGTTCTAGCTCATTGCCACCTGGTCTCCGTTTAAGAATCAATTTGGTATCACCTGGTTTGGATATTACAGTCCACTCTTCAGGTTCTTTTACAGGTCCTTTGATTCTGCTGGCATGGATCTACCCTCGTTCCTTGGTCTGGATTGCGGCCTCAGTCATCAGCAGTACCTGAAAAGGACCCTCCCATTGTGGAGTCAAAGATTGTTCTTTCCATGTTTTTACTAGTACCCATTCCCCTGAATGGATATTATGAATTTTGAACTCCAAAGCTGTGGTTTGAGGGATCATTCCTTTCAGCCGCAAATTTTCAAGTGTTCTGGCAATTGCGGTGACATATTTTTTGACACTTACTTCTCCTACTTCATAAGTGGCTGTTTCATGTTGAGCAGTAAGGAAGGGTAATCCGAACATCATCTCATAAGGAGACACTCCCAGGTCTGACCTGGGCTGTGTTCGGCCTCTCAACAGAGCCAAAGGTAAGCATTTTACCCATGACATTTGAGTTTCAATCATTAATTTTGTTAAAGTTTTTTTCAAAGTCTGGTTCACTCTTTCTACTTGGCCTGAACTTTGTGGGTGCCAGGGGGTATGTAATTCCCATTTTATTCCCAAGGCTTGAGTTATTTGTTGTAAGACTTTGGATGTAAAATGTGTTCTTCTATCTGAGTTTATTTTATTAACCATTCCATATCTGGGAATAATTTGTTCCAGAAGGGTTTTGCATACTATGTTAGCTGTAGCTCTAGTAGCAGGAACTGCTTCTACCCAACAAGTTAGGTGGTCTGCTATTACTAATAGGAACTTCCATCTCTGTATTTGAGGAAGTTTAGTGAAATCTACTTGGATACTTTGGAATGGTCGCAGAGCTAACTCACGGCCTCCTAATGTTGTTTTTCTCATTATTTTCCTAGTCACTCTTTGGCAAGTTCTACAGTTCCCAGTTATTTGTTTTGCTACCCCAAAGATTCCAATACACCCATAATTTTTTAGAAAATGATCACACAAGCTAGCTTGAGTACCCCAATGAGTTTTTTGATGCATATCTTCTAATATTCTCTTAGTGAGTGGCTTATTAAGTAACTGTCTCCCATCAGGAAGTTTCCGTTTTCCAGATTGATCTTGTTCTCCCCCTATCTTAAATAATTCTTTTTCTTCTTCTTTACTAAATTTGGGGATTTCCAATTCTCCCCTTTCTGGGGTCAGGATTAACAGAATTGGTTCAGTCCCATTTTCTGCTGCATCTTTGGCTTCTTGGTCTGCTAGGTTATTCCCTCTTATTTCTGGGGTCATCCCTTCTTGGTGTCCTTTGATATGCACTACGGCTATTTCTTCAGGCAATTTTAATGCTTCCAACACTTCTGAAATCAGGCCTTCATGTATCAGTTCTTTCCCCTTTGAATTTAGTAAACCCCTTTCTTCCCAGATCTTTCCAAAGGTATGTACTTTGAATCAGTATAGACGGTCCCCTTTTTGTGTGCTAAATGCTCCAGTGCTCTCTTTAGAGCGTATAATTCACAAGACTGCGCCGACCAATTTGAAGGTAGTTTTCCTTTTTCGATGGCCTGCATATTTATCCCATCGACTAAGGCATATCTTGACATTCTTTTTCCTTGCAAGCATCTGGATGAACCATCCACATATATTCTTTCCTCTTCTAAGAGGGCTTGTTCAGCTAGATCTTCTCGAACTTTTGTTTGGTATTGAGTAATTTCTAAGCAATCATGTGCCAGGTCATCTTTTGGTTCTCCATACAGGAATTGGGCCGGATTGAGGCTTTTGCTTGCTTCTATAGTTAGATCATTACTGTCAATCAGAATTGCTTCATATTTTAATAGCCTGGAGTCTGTTAACCATTTTTCAGCTTTTTGATTTAGCACATTTCGGACCGCATGGGGTGTGTATACAATCAGTTTACTTCCAAAGGTGAGCTTACGGCTCTCCTCCACCAAAATAGCGGTAGCTGCTATGGCTTGAATGCATACTGGCCAGCCACGGCTTACTGGGTCCAATAGTTTAGCTAAATAAGCTATTGGTCTTCTCACCCCTCCCCATTCCCGGACTAATACACCATGAGCTACTCCATTTTCTGCATTCACATATAAATGAAAGGGTTTTTCTAGTGAGGGTAAGCTTAGGGCTGGTACCGAGGCTAGTTTCAACTTCAGTTTTTCTAATTTATTATCATCATCATCTTTGGTCCATTGTATATTGTCTCCCCCTGTTAATTTTTCATATAAAAATTTTACTGCTTGTGTATATCTTTCAATCCATAATCTGCAATATCCCAGTAGCCCCAGCAGTCTCCTAACCTCCTTTTTTGAAGAGGGAGGAGGGAGGGATAAAATCCCTGTAATTGTTTCAGGACTTAGTTGTCAGCTACCTTTGCTTATCAGGTGGCCGAGATATTTTACTTCTGATTCCACAAACTGTAATTTCCTTTTTGATGCCTTTAGTCCCTTTTTCCCAAGAAAATTTAGAAGCTTTATGGTAGCTCCTTTAACTTTCATTTCATCTTCTCCTGATATTAGAAGGTCATCTCCATATTGGATAAATTGTATTCCTGGGGGAGTGGGGAAGGTTTGTAGTATTTCTCCCAAGGCTTGCCCAAATAAATTTGGGGCCTCACAATAGCCCTGTGGCAGTTTAGTCCACCTCAACTGGTTCTTTTTCCCTGTGTTTGGATCTTCCCATTCAAAGGCAAAAATATTTCGGCTTTCCTCTGCCAGTGGGCAGGCCCAAAAGGCATTTTTAAGATCTACCACACTAAACCACTGATGTTGAGGTGGAATTTTGCTTAAAAGAGTGCAGGGATTAGGAACCATAGGGTAGCAGGCCCGTGTTCTTTTGTTTACTTCTCTTAAATCTTGCACTAATTTATAATTTCCATCAGATTTCTTTACTGGGAGAATAGGGCTATTATGAGGGGATTTACAAGGTTCTAGTGTCCCATCCTTTATTAATTCTTCTATCACTGGTTTTAAGCCTTTTCTCCCTTCTAAAGATATAGGGTACTGATGTACACAAATGGGACCTTCTTCTTTTTCAATTGTGACCCTTATGGGGTCAAGATCTAGTCCACCCCTATTCCCTTCCCTAGCCCAAACCTCTCTGTTAATTTTGCTTTCATCTTCTTGGCTAAGTTTAAACACTTTGGCCGTCATTTTCCCTTCTTCTGGTATGACTCCAATCCCCAGTTGGATTTGTAAATCCCTTCCCAATAAATTGCTGCCAGCCTCAGGAGCTAACAAAGCATCCCCTATCCCTATTTTTGTTTCCCCTTCAATAACCACATCTTTAATGACAGAGACCTTAAATCCTTCCCCCTTTGCTCCTGTTACTTTTACCATATCATTACTCCCTTTTGGAATATTCATCACACAAGTCTTTTCTGCCCCAGTGTCAACTATAAATTCCAATACTTCCTCTTCGGGGCCTACTTTTAAAGTTATCAAAGGCTCCAGATGGTATTTATCCCCCCAAAAATAGAGCCCATGATTTCCCTATTTTTCTTCTGTGCGTGTCTCTTGAAATCTTTTCAGATCCCTCCTCAGGTGGGGGCATTCTCTTTGATAATGCCCTTCTTCCTTGCAATAGAAACAGGCATCCCTGGGTTGTTCTTGGAATCTTGATTGTGCTGAGGTTTTATTTTTCTCTTTTCCACCATTTCTGAATCTGGAATGTTTAGGAGTGTTACCTGAGGGCTTTAGATTTTTTTTGGAAGGTACTCTCTCGCATAGTGGCTATCATGATCTTTGCTCCCACTTTGGCTTTTTCTTCATCCCTCCGGACATATATATCTTTTGAGCTTCCCTTACTAGGTCTTGTAATGGTTTCTCATACCAATCTTCTATTTTTTCCAATTTTTTTCTAATATCTGGCCAGGCATGAGTGACAAAGTTAACTCTTAGCAGGGCTTGCCCTGCTAGGGACTCCGGGTCTCTCCCAGAATATTGTTTCATATTCTTTCGGAGCCTCTCCAGCCACTCAGTCGGGGTTTCTTCCTTCCCTTGCTGCCCCTCAAAGGCCTTTCTGACATTTTGTCCTCAGAGTGCCCCCTCTTTTATTCCCTTGATTATCAAATTACAATAATCATTCATATGTCCCCTCCCAGCTTCATCATTTTGGTTCCAGTTAGGAGGTGTAATGGGCATTTTCTGATCCCCGGGTGGACCTTGTTGGTTTTCTTTTCCCCAAATTTTTATTCCAGCAATTCTAATCATTTCTCTTTCTTCTTGGGAGAATATTATTTTCATTATTGATTGCATTTCTTCCCAAGTGAAAATGTTGGGACCTAAGAACTGGTCCAACATTTCAGCTGTACCTATGGGGTCTTCTAATAATCCTTTAATTTCTTTTTTGAAATTCCTAACCTCTGTAGAGGTTAGAGGAGCACTCACAAAGCCGCTTCCCCCTCCTCCCGTAGGTACTTCTCTTAACGGAAAGAAATGAATTTCTCGGCTTCCCTCTGTTTGTTTAGCAATGGAGGGCTTGTTGGGCTGCCTCGGAGCCTTAATGGCACCTCCTGTATTCTGGTATGGTGCTCCTTCGTTAAGAAGAGGGTTGATTTGGGAAGAAAGCACCGAACTCCCCTGGGGAGGAGGGGCAGATTCAAAGTCTGGCGCTGAAGCTGAATATTCTGTGGTGCAGAGGGTGGGGGTGGGGTATGGCAGTGAAGCCAGATATTCCGGAGCACAGGAGGCGGGCACCGGGGCTAAAGCCGGGTTTCTCAAGGCAGGAGAGGTAGGGGCTGAAGCCGGGACGTGTGACCTTTCCCTTGATGCAATTGAGGCTGCTGGGATTCCCGAGATATATGGGAAGGGTGGGATCCCCGGCATGGGCGGGGGCAGGGCTCCCCCCCAGCTCCATTGGGGCGGGAGGGCTGCCGGGGGAAAGGCCCCCGGTGCGGGCGGAGGGGGGGCTGGCGGGGGAAGCCCCGGAGCCAGGGGGAGGAGGGCAGCTTCTGGTGCTGGCGGCGGAGGCAATACTTCTAAAGGGTCTCAGCCTTTTTTCTCTTCTGTTTGCTTTTCCTCTGCGGTTTCTGATATTTTGAAGACTTTGGTTCCCAGAGGTTTTGTAATTCCTGTCCAGCAAGAAGCATATTCTCTCTCCTCAGGGTGAGATGGCTCTTTTGAATTTACAAATACATTTAGAGCCTGGCAAATCCATGCCTCATCAGACCCGTATTTTGGCCAGTACACATGATCAGATCTGATTTCCTTTTTTACCCACTCTTTCATGCAGAATTGAATCATTTTTACTTTCTCTTTTCCTTTTGTAGAAGGATCAGTTTCCCAGTTTGCGAGTTTGACCCCGAGGGGACTGTCTCGGGGTATATCCTCTGGCACCCTTTTATAATTTGAACTTAATTTACTAGGTTGTTGTCCCATTTTTCCAGGAGTTCTCTATTACTCAAAATACCAATTTATCCCCCCCTTTGAAATACTAATTCATTCCTTTAAAACACCAATCTTCACTGCTGTAAAATACTACCCACCCTTTCACAGTACAAAAAACACCAAAAAATTTATTAGAGCCCACCTTCCCCAAAAACAAAGTTAACTTCGAATTACACAGTTTTTCATTCACACATTCACTCTTTTTTAATATTTGTTCACTCACTCATTCCTACTCACAACAGAATAATAAGGTACCTCTTTCAAGTCACTTGTTAGTATCCACCCATGGGTATGATATAATCCTTAGGATTCTGGGTGCTCTTGGATTTCCCTCAACCCAGCATTGCTAGCATCCAAACCCCAACCTCTCTTGGGGTACTTTTAGGCCCTGGGTGCTCTTGGAGTTTTCCTCAACCCAGCATATGGGGGGGTAGCTCCCACTTTGCAACCCCTTCTCTGGGACCCCGTCCCAGTCACCCCCGGAGATTCTTTCACTCCGCTTATCTCTCGCTTTGTCTCCTCGCTGGCCGCTGTTCTCGTGAACAAGACGGAACGGCAGCACTCAGAGACTGCCACACTCGCTTCGCAGATCTGGGGGCAACCAGCCCACGTCTCATTCACACACGCTCATCTCCCGTAACCACCCCCTTTTTCTTTGGACAATACTTCCCAGTCCTGTTTCTTTTCCAGTGTCTGTGGGATTTTTGTCGAGAGCGCTCTCTTTCATTTGCTTTATTTTTGTGTCTTTCTTGTCCTCCGGGTGTTGCCCTGCTGCCACCAAATCACGCCAGAGGATGCTAAGCAAAGGTCCTGCCAACTTGGGCGGGAGGCGCCTTACCCTTGCTTCTTGAATCCTCCCACGCTTTTCAGAGGCGAGGTGTAGCTCCGGGACGAGCCCTTAATTGTGAAAAACGAGGTTCACTCTCCTGTGAGAATTTAAAGGGTTTAATATAAAGACAATAAGAGACACATCAAATAAAGCAACGGGGTAATGGCCGGGTGCCTTGGTGCTCTGCCAAGAGCACACCTGATGCCAGAGGTGAGTCTTTTTTATACCATTTTTACTGTCTGTTCTTTATTCATATTAAAACTTTTCCTGGAGCTGTTCTGCATGGCCACTCCTTGGTTCCGCCTTTTTAGAGCATGCGTAGTCTTCTGCCTTGTGGTTTTATTTCTCTTGATTCTTGGGGTTGGGCCCGCTAGGCAAGAGTCGATGGTAGGGTGGATTTCTTAATTCTCCAGACAGTCAGGGCTGATTGCAGCTTTGGGCCTCTTCGTCTCTCCGGGCAGAGTGGTGATAACGGCTCTTGGACTCTCCTGGCCGCCTGTTCTCCGGGCGGAGTAGCCTTTGGGCCCTTTTGCTCCCTAGACAAAGTGTTGATTAGCAGCTTTTCGGGCCTCATCCTCTGTTCGTTTGGAGGTTATCTTACGTGCTCACACTTGTTAACATTCTTGCTAAAAAGAAAACTACATCCACACAGCAAAAAGCATTTCTAACATTATATAATATCTACTTTATACTTTGCGAGAAGCCAATATAATATATGTTTATAACACCTCCATTGGCGACCTCCTTTTCCCTCTGATTCAGCTACCTTGTGGTAGGTGCGATGGTGCTGAAGAAGGGTGGCGGCTTGGCACAGTTGCTGTCACAGGTGGATCTTTGAGTGGCATGTGTGAGGGTAGGAGGGTACGGCACCCATAGCTGAAGGCAAAAAAGGTCAGGGCATGTCATCAGCCGCAGTCGTGCTAAGTTGTTCATCTATGCAAACTGCTTGCCGAGTTGTTCCTTTCTTAGGTAATGGGGGCTTGTATCAACCAGAACTGCAAATGGTCAGTATTTGCAGAGAAGGTTACTTGGACTGTTGTTGAAGTGAGTGTAGCAGTTTCTATGGCATTCTGCAAAAAAAGTGACAGGTCTCCCTGTGTTCCCCAGTTCTTAACAAAGATGAAGTTAACAAACCCCTGAAAAGAGGTTTTGCAAAACTTCAGGGATATTTTCCTACTAGTACTGTAGAGACAACCATAGTCACCTTGTCTTTCCAAAAGTGAAGGTTCCCTATTTTTGTCCAAGAGCATCAAGTGCTTTTGATCAGCGTTTGTGTGCATGCATTAGCCTCGTTCTTGCTCTTCCTTGGAGAACTTTTACAATACTCACATGATCTGTGTAGGCTGCAGACTGCAGTGGTGAACTTCAAGGCTTCCAGCAGAAGGGAGATGCTGTCCACGTTTTGGATTCTCCTTAGCCTGAACCTTCAATGTCCAATAACGCAGCGTTTGGTGCTCGAGGCACTGACTCTGGCGTGCCCCTGGTCAGAGACAGTCCAGCTGCGTTACCTCCACGCGTCGCTGAAGCGACTTCGGGATCAGGAAAAGAGCTTGCTGGGCTAGCTAGCTGGCTTCTTTGCAGAGGGAAACACGGCAGGAGCCGTTGATGTCGGCTCACGTTAGCTCAGAGACAAAGGAAGAGAGGGGCTGTTCAGGTCTGGCTTCTAACAGGTTTAATGCGATAGGATGAGGATGAGGTCGGATTGATGGGAATCCGCTCCTCGGAGCCTTGTCCTCAGTTTTATAGGGAATTTGAAAACCCCCTGTAACTATTCCTGAAAAGACCTGCCTTGCTAAATTAGTGCCTTTTAAGTCTTGTGTCCCCAGGATAGAACAACAAACTCACAAAGATAACAGCAGTGGATCTACAGGACTTCTGCAGGCCTTCTGGACTGCAGACATCTCTGACCAAAGGCCACAGATGACGTGTACCCTGATCCTGCCGAACGCCCGTCCGCCCTGGACTCAGCTTCAAGGTTTGATTGATACTGGTGCTGATGTAACTATCATCTCCTTCTCTGCGTGGCCTCCCTCATGGCCTTTACCCCCAGTGGGATCGGCCATCACAGGATGAGGATGAACCACACAGAGCTATTGAAGCGAACGGCCTGTGACGGTGAAGGACTCAGAGGGGCACACAGCTACAATTAGGCCTTATGTTACTACCACTTCCCTTAACCTTTGGGGACGGGATGTGTTGGCAGCCTGGGGCATACGGATCGGGACAAATTTTTAGCAGGGGTCACTGTGCGCAAAGGTGCACAGTATCCTACACTGCCTTTGCAGTGGTTGATTAACACACCAATCCGAGTCAGACTCTGCTTAGTTAGTTGAATTAAGGGCTGTTATCATGGCTTTTCAACGATTCTCACAGGAACCTTTGAATTTGGTTACTGAAGCCGACTAGCAAAAGCTCGTATACAATTAATCACCTTACGGTACCACAAAATTCAAAGAATCCTGTTCTTCTGAATCACTTTCTCTCATTGCAATCTGCAGGCAAGAGACAACTGCCCTGGGCAAAAGTCTGGGTGTGGAATTTACTCACTAACCAGTGGGAAGGCCTGCGGGAACTTATGGTTTGGGGTCGTGGCTATGCTTGCGTTTCTACAGATACTGGGGTACGGTGGCTAGCTGCAAAATGTGTTCGCCCTGCCCTACGGCACCAGAGGCAGAACAGGCAACCTCCAAATGATGACCAGAACACCAACCATCCAAGTGGCCACCAGAATGTAGATCATCAGCCATCAGACTCTTCTGATGATGACCAAGATGTTGACCATCAGGCAGATGGTCCTTCTACAAGCAGAGACTGGGATGGTCCTTCCACAAGCAGAGACTGAACTTTAAATTTCTTGTTATGGAGTCAGATCGTTAAAGCCTTAAGGACATATTTAGAATTAATAACTGATGTAAATTTCTATTTAGGATTAATAGTGGAGTTGTTATCTTATCAAACAAAAAGGGGGAATTGTAGATACCAAAATGCTGCTAGCGAGGATTTTCTTGCTATTTTCTAAGTCTGTGAGAGACTTTTCTCTCTCACAGAAGAGGTAGCAGAGTATGTAAACAACCAAGCCACCTGCAACCTTGAAAAGTCTGGTTTATGGTCTAGTAGAAAAATATTTTGACAATGGATGGTTTAGGATTTTAGCCAATCACCCCAAGGGGGGGGCTGATCCTTTGTCCAATTAGACTATGAAGAAAAAAGTCTGTAAAAGAGTTTGTGAAATAATTAAATGAATAAATCTTGGTGCACAATTCCTGCCTGCTGGATCTTCTCTCCTCCTCCTCCCTATGGCTGCGGGACACAGTGATACACCCTAGGGCCCAGGCCTGCGGTAATAGACCACAATTACAAGTGAACTGCAACACAAGCAGCTAACACATTCCTCCTGTGATAAATGAGTGAACGATAAATTTTGTCTTTTGCATCTATCACTTTAACATTTAGAAGTGAGAATGTACTATGTAGAAATAGTGTTAAGGTAAAATATAGGTAAGTAAAAACAAGACTAGAGTAAATTGTAACTTCGAATGAGTGGTAACATGTTGGGAAACGTAGGAAGAAACACATGATAATAAATGTCCTTTAAGTTGAGAAATTACAGAGGTGGAAACCAAGACATCTTCAAGAAACAAAGAAGATAAACCGCATGCATCCCAGGAAGTCTGTTATCTCATCAAAACTCACACCTCCCAAAGAACCCATCAACTACAAATTAGGTTGGAGACTGAGGAGGCACCGGAGGGGGGTGCCTGCCTTCAATTCTGGAGCTACTCAGAGGACCGAGGTGGCAGTGTGCTGGCGTGTGCTGGCGCAAGGGGGCAGAGACGGAGGGGGGAAAGTTGAGTGAAGTGTAAATGACTTTCTGGGCTTAAGGACTATGTTTAAAGAAGTACTAAAGTTCACAGTAAAATGAATGGAGCCACGCCTCTAGCAATATTGCTAAGTGCTCCTGCACTGTGATATGCCTTTGTTCTACTAATAAATGCTCAATATTATGCTGCTGAAAATTCCGCTTGGGAATTCATCTTTCTCACTTCTTCCCTTAAAATCAGTTCTAAGAATTTAGTGTGAAATACATTTAGGCTTGGTCCACATTATTTTTAGTTCAAATAAACACATCTAAATTTTTTCCATCTTTCCCATTAAAGGATTTTGGTTTTGGCTCATTCTTTCAGCATTTTGCCAGCAATCTGCTCAATGCTCTTTCCTTAGGAATGAAAGCTGTAGCCTGATATTACAAAGTGTTTGGTGAAACCTTTACCATGACTCTCAAGTCGCAACATGCCAGATAATCACTGGTTTTCAAAGCTGCTTGAAGATAGAAGGAAAGCGTCAAAGGTTTATGCATGAATCAGCATCCCCTTGTCACAACGTCATGCTGCAGTGATCCTTGCAGAGCTCTAAGACTGGATTTAAAGGAGAAAAGCTCAATACTGGCTCCTGAGCCAGCAGGATGAAACATCCAAGATTGTACATATATTACTTCTGTGCTAAAACTACTGTATGAAAACGTCTTACCATTATGGCAGTTTTATAGTACTCCATAGGAGACATCTCTTTAAATGACTCTAATATCCTTTCAGTGCTAAAATTGAGAAGGGGGTTGATCCATAGTTAACTCATGTAAACACGAGTGAACTACTAAGAGACACCAAATGTTAATCACAAAACCTAAGCAGCAGGATTCGCCTTAATCTTGTCAAGATAAGAGGAACAGGATCTTTTGAAAACCGGCACAGAGATCGCTGCATCAGCCACCGAAGAACTGTGCATGCTCCAGAAAGAAAGGTAAAAAGTGCATTGTGACAAAGACTACTGATCTTCATCAGAAAGACCCTCGAGGAAGAAGAGGAGCCTTCCTCAGTGCGCCCATCAGCGTACACAGCGCATGCATGGCACGTATGCTAATGATATTAATGACTTCCGAGAAGTAATTTCTAGAACCACTCCTATCCCAAGAATTGTGATGAATGTTCATAAATTTTACACATAATGCTGGACTGTATGGAGTGCTCTGTGTGTGTGTGTTAGGAGGAGTGATCCCCCATGCACCCAGCGCCGAATAAAGCAAATACCCGCTTCTCTGACTCTGAAGCATCTCTAGGCCTGGTTTTGGGCAATTCAAAATAGGTGAATACACATTACAACTACAGCTGAAGTTGTTGCATAGGCAGATTGAAGAGGAAAGGATTTCATCTTCATCACTCTCCTTCTTTCTTGTTTTGACAGAATTAAGAACTTGTAAAAAATCTGATATCACTGATGCTCACCACTCTTCCAATTAGACTACGCTCACTTAGGCAACGAAGTCCAGAGCTTCGGATATCTCCCGCTTCTGCCCTAGGAATTGCTTCCAGTGCTGTACCTTTGCTCCAGCTGCGAAACCAAACCAGCAGAACCAAGGAAGTTCTCTCTGAATGAACCATTGCTCTTGAAGGCTACAACGGTAGTCATGGCAGTGAACACTGCTCTTCACTGGGCCATTCCTCTGAAAAAAAACCATGCACCACCTCTCAACCTAAACCGTTAAGCCTCCTGCTGATGCTGACTGACAAAGCGTCCAACTGCACTTAGATTCCAACAGCTACTTCCAATGACCTGTCAACAGAGCTTTGCAGACTTGCAACAGAGCAACAAACTAAAGGGGCTATGTTTCATGGCTGTTTTTCAAACATCATTGACTTATGTCCCTTTGCCAGCTTAAGTGAAGGTGGCCCATCCACCTTGGTCAAAATCAGCAGAATTTTGGCCCAATTTGTTGTTACGCAACACATCATGACACAATCTCTTGGTGTTGATGCAAAATTCCCACTGAAGTGCATGTCGTTACATGACTTAAGGCTACCTACTCACAGAGTGTCCACTCCACTGCCACACCCATTTTCTGGCCACCTTGAAATGACTGAGCTGTCTTACTGTTCCCAACATTCCTCAGGGGTACGTGACCACCATAGCCTCCCTTCTGAAGTTTAGGAACCTAAGTAGTACTAGCAATAGCAGTTTATCCAAAATCCATTTGCTCCATCAACAAACTCCGAGCAAGCGCTGAGAATTAGTTTCAAGACTTCTACATATATTTACAGGGAGCTTTTTGTTTGCTTGTTTGTTTTTAAAGCAGATGGAGTAGTGCGATGTTTCCCTGAGGCTACCAGGGCTGCGAGGCAGGCAGGCAGAGCCCTGGCATGGGTGGCACAGGGGACCCCGGGCGCTGACGGCTGCCACCAGCGCAGGCCAGCTCGGAACTGGCAGGCAGGGCTGCACCCCGCGTCTGCCACAACAGCTGCAGCTTCTGCAGCCTGAAACACAGCTGGCTCAGGGGTTCAAATTAAGAGCCAAAACCTTTTGCTGCTCAATTTGGGGCAGAGAAAGGTCATCACTTCTAGCATGGCATAAGCCTGCCACTACATTTCTGTGAAGGAAAATCACCTTGTTAGAGTGAAACTCCTGAGTAAAATACTGAAGCGCTTTCAGATTCGTATTATCTGACATTTCTGTGACCTTCTTTTATACCTGCATTGTTTCCTACTGCTGGTTTTGGGCACAAGTTCTGTGTACACTATTCTGGAAACAAAAAAATAACCCAAAACCAACACCCACTCCTCCCCCACCATCACTCCTTCCCCAGCCCCAAGCCTAACAAAACCAGCCTGCAGAATGTGCAGGATTTCAAATGAGAACAAGCATAGATGGGACATCAAAAGATGGATTCTCCTTAGACATTTGTGCATGCAGTGCTCTGCAATCAACTCCTAAATTCTACTCCTCGTACACCAAATATTTGTCTTGGGAACTCCTTGTTCTCCATTCCAACCCTTCTGAGAGGGTAATCGAGGAGTTACTCTACATATTTTAAGCACATGTTGCACTAGTCAAATCCAATGCACAGCATTACTTGACTAACTGAGGCGGTGGCAAGGTCAATTAAGACCTGTTCATGTCTTAATTTGGAGCTCTTCCAACTGCTTGAAAAGTGAAGCCTTGGACGTTGAAGGTTCAGGCTAAGGAGAATCCAAAATGTGGATAGCATCTCCCTTCTGCTGGAAGCCTTGAAGTTCACCACTGCAGTCTGCAGCCTACACAGATCATGTGAGTATTGTAAAAGTTCTCCAAGGAAGAGCAAGAACGAGGCTAATGCATGCACACAAACGCTGATCAAAAGCACTTGATGCTCTTGGACAAAAATAGGGAACCTTCACTTTTGGAAAGACAAGGTGACTATGGTTGTCTCTACAGTACTAGTAGGAAAATATCCCTGAAGTTTTGCAAAACCTCTTTTCAGGGGTTTGTTAACTTCATCTTTGTTAAGAACTGGGGAACACAGGGAGACCTGTCACTTTTTTTGCAGAATGCCATAGAAACTGCTACACTCACTTCAACAACAGTCCAAGTAACCTTCTCTGCAAATACTGACCATTTGCAGTTCTGGTTGATACAAGCCCCCATTACCTAAGAAAGGAACAACTCGGCAAGCAGTTTGCAAAGATGAACAACTTAGCACGACTGCGGCTGATGACATGCCCTGACCTTTTTTGCCTTCAGCTATGGGTGCCGTACCCTCCTACCCTCACACATGCCACTCAAAGCTCCTTGCGTGGAGCTCTCGCACCACCTATGACAGCAACTGTGCCAAGCCGCCACCCTTCTTCAGCACCATCGCACCTACCACAAGGTAGCTGAATCAGAGGGAAAAGGAGGTCGCCAATGGAGGGAAGTTGTACCCCCTGACAGCTAAGCTCCAACTACGGTGTCGCTTATGTCCTTCCCAGGACGGGCGGGAAAACGCCTCGGCGCAGCGCAGCGCTGGCCGGGAGCGGCCGGCACGGCACCGAGCGCGCTCCCCACTCCCTCCCGCCCGCGCCGCTGCGGAGACCCCGGGTTCGCCGGAATCGGCCACATGCTGCACGGAGGGCAGCGCGGCAAAGGCGGCCTCCCCTCGTCGCCCGGGGAAGGCCGGCCTCGGATCCCCGCTCTCTCCACCGGCAGGGGCAGTGCCAGCAGCCTCTCGCTGTGGCCGCCGCTGGCCGAAAGCCTCGCCGCGCACCGCCCGGCCGGCCCCGCCGCTCCGCGGGGTCACACGGCACCTGCCGTGGGCGGCCGCCGAGCGACAGGAAGCAGAAGCGCTCACCGCCGCGCCGCTCGCCGCCCCGCCCGGGCGCTCCTCTCCTCGCGCTACCACGATGGCGCCGGCCCGCCCCGCCTTCCCCGTCGCCTGCGGCGCAACGCGGCTGCTCCGAGCCACGCAGCACGCGTGCGGCCGGGCCCTGCCGAGCTGCCGGCGGAGCCGGGGCACAGCCCGGGCGGGAGAGCTTCCGGCGAGGCTGGGCGGGCGGCGAGCGCGGCCGAGCGTGAGCGCGCCAGGCGGGCGGCGGGCGGCGGCGCGATGGAGAGCTAGATGGAGGCGGCAGCACCGCGCGGCATAAAATAGCTGATCGTCCGGCAGCCGCCCGCTCCGCAGCCCCTCGGCTGCTGTCGAGAAGGGCCCCAGCCCTGGCCGCGCCGGTGGCGAGGCGGCTCCGCAGCCCGCGGGCAGCCCTGGCGGGGCAGGGGAGCACTGCGGGCAGCCCCGGGGCCGCGCAGCCGTCTGCAACGCGCGGTGGGAGCCGCTGGGAACTATTTTACACGTTCCGGGGGGCTGGAGAGGAGCACGGAGACCACGCGGCAGGTCGCTGCCGTTAGGGAAAATTAATCCACGATGCCTGAGGTTTATATCCGAAAAGGAGACAGAGGAGTCCTGCAACATTCTTCGACTACAGGGAGAGTCCATGGGGCTTTTCCCATGGCGTCTGTCAAACGGTTGCGGGATGCAGCCCCCTTTTGATGCCAAGTTCCCGGCCACAGCACCCTCTTCCTTTTCCCCACTGGCTGAGGTATTCGGGAGATACAGACTTCCGGAACTGCCTACTCTATGCGCCCCCCTCTAATATGCACCCCCCTCTTGGCATCGAGAAGAAAGAAAAGAACCCCATTCCTAATGCTCTTAAGTCTTTGTTGCCTTGCTCTAGGTTCAGGAATTTAACACGGCCTTGATTAATCAACAGTCTCTGATGATTAGTAACAGTTCTAGAGAACTCCTAGTTTCTTCTGTTACTTCACTAGCCATAACTTCCTAGCCTTGTCTACAGGCCGATTCACACGGTCTCTTTGTAAAGACTCATCCATCTCATTCCTTTTAATCCCTCCTCTTTTTATTTGCTCTGTATTTGTCTTTACAAACCTTAATTACCATGGATTTAATTTTTTTCTTCTGGAGTCTTCTTGGGTTTTGCTATTATTTGCAGTGACATCCTTTTCTGTCCTTTTGTAGTCATTTCTGGATCAGGTAGGCATGGCTGCTAGCGGCATCCCCTTGAGCACCTGCTGAAAGAGCTGCCGCCAGCATGGTGTCACACATGGTAAAAAGATGAGAGTTGCTATAGCATGTAAGAGGAGGAATCGTATTCATTTAGCCCAGAGCTGGCCAGTTAACCATGAAAACATGTCCCATCCCCATCCTTTCAACATTTGGACAGGTCCACGAGCTGACGTTATTTCCTTTGTTATTTGTTTGACCACTTTTCCGCTGTCATCTGCTTGCAAACAGCAGCTCGAGTCATTTAATTTCCCACAAACTCCTCCTTCTTCTGCCAACAGATAATCTAATACCATCCAATGTTGAAATACCGCTTTCCTCATTTAAGTGGGTTGCTCAGCAAAAAGGTCAAGCGCTGTGGCTGGCTGGTTGGTAATTATTTCCGAGACAGCTTGTAACCTAATTATCTCCTTCAAATGATAAATGGGTTCCCAGGCATCTGGGATTAATTCCTTAGGTTTCCAAGGGGCTGGTCCATCGTGTTGGGTAACTTGTTCTGTTGGCCGTTCATCATTTCCCCGTTTTGGGGTGCTCCCTCCAGCCAGGGCTGCATCAGCTGACTGCTTTTCTCTAATTAAATCATCACAGATTTTGATTCCTAAGCGATTTCCCAGAACTTGTAGTAGCAAAAAGAACAACAGTCTACTAAATATACCATATCCCTGACCAGTTTGGAGGTAACCTGAGCTAAGCATGTTGGCCACAAATCCAATACTGTCCTTTCAAAGCCCGTGTTCCATTAGCAAAGGAACCTACCCATGGTCATCAATTGGTGGCTCAAAATACAGCAGGATTCCCGGGCCTAACGGTCCTCCAACAAGAGTTGCCCCACCATAAGGGTCCCAGCATTTGCATTTCCAAGCTCCCGCACAGGGTTCCCACCTACATTTACATCTGCAAGCTGCTTGGTTGGATTTGGAGCAGAACTCACTAAAAGGCTTTGAGTTCCAATCCGGTGTGGCCATTCCCACTGATAATCACAAACAACATGTCTTCTACTTGTGGAATTTTTGTGGGGACTGCTCAAAAACAGGTGGTCAAAAAAACCCCTTGTCCCTCCCCATTGCTTTACAGGCTTCCAAATATTTTTGGTAAGTGTGATAAGAACGCCTTACGCAGCTACTGTTAGTGAGCCGAACAGGTATTTGATTGCATTTGCCTTGATATTTGGAACAATTGGAAGGAGGGCAATTGGGGGTCCAAACCCAGTTGTTCAAGCCCAGAGGGAAAGTCAATTGACAATTGCCTTTTCCTACATAGACACGCCCTATCCTATTTAGGCAATAAGTGCCTGTTGGAGAAGAATGAAGTGGCCATGAACTTCCTTCTTTGGCCCCAAATCCCATCCCACTGTGGCCCTCACATTGACCCACCATTTAGGTTCAGCTGGGCTAGCCAACTATGGCCACTCTTCAGATCCTCCTGGCCCTCCACAGAGCCAGCAATTGCTAAGGTTAAAAACTTTTGCTACTTCTTCTCCTAAGGCTGCAAATTGATTCTCCCACTCCTGGCCTAAACTCAGCTAACCATATCAAAGTAGAATTAGTAAGGAAAATGTTTTAATAGTGTCATCTAATTAGCTAGTCTAATTTTCCCGTTGTCTTCTGCAGCACCTGTGGCAATTGAAGACACAGAAACCACTTAACGTAACAAAATGGCCACAAGTATTAGCCCCCAAGTGAGTGGAGATTCTAGAGGAGGGATGCCTATACAGTCTATTTCAGCAGACGGTCTGAAGGTAGGACTGCGGGGCTTCTTCCGATGTCGAAGCACTGCCTACTGCTCCGGCCCACTCCTGCAGAGTGTCAGTCACGGCCTCCCGGCCTTCTCCTCCAGCTGAGATGTGCAAATCTCCGAGGCTTCAGAGACCTTGACCCGAGAGTGACGGGTTCACCTGTGTTCAGCTTACTTGACGGCTGTTTTCTGTCGTCAGTGACACTTGGAATGGGCCACGCCATTTCACCAGCACTGGCGCTTCTTTCTACTCCTTAATTAGGACTCAATCTCCTGGTTGGATGTTAAAAGCAGCAAAGTCCAAAGGCCGGGCTTGCACCAGCTGAGTTTCCTGTTGAAGGGGTTTCACAAGAAGCAGGATCCTGGCCACAGATGGTTTTAAAAATGCATCACTTGCCTCTACCCCCCCCCACTGGGTGGAGACTTACCAGGGCAATTGCAAACAACGATTGAAAGGGAGATAACTGAATCTCTCTTCTGGCTTGGGCCCTCATTCTCACCAAAGCCAATGTCCAAAGCCCTACCCATGGCATCTTGGTTTCTATTACCAGCTTCAAAAGGTGTTTATTTCTCTCTTCATTGTTTTCTACCCGAGCCGAGCTCTGGGGGTGCCAGGGCCTATGGAGGTTCCATTGTGTTCCTAAAGAAGCCAAAACCCCTTGAAGGATCTTTCCTGCAAAATGAGTTCCCCTATCTGAATCTATTGCTTCTACAATGCTGTATCTTGGAATGATTTGTTCCAAAAATGCCTTAAGAACTGATCCTGTCATTACTGAAGTAGTTGGAAATACTTCTGGCCACCTTGCTAGCTGACATACGATTACCAGAAGATATTAAGCCTTGCCACTTGGGGCATCTCCGGAAAATCCACCTGGCATCTTTGGAAGGGCCATGCAGCCCAAGGCCTCCCTCCTCTAGCAAGTTACTTTGTAACTTGGCTGTTGGCTTTAGCACAGATCAAGCAACCTTCAACAGCTCCTTTTGCCAGTCTAAAAAGACCCCCAGCAACATACATCATGAGATAGGCTTCTGCCAATCCTCAGGAAGTGCAAGAACTCTCTTAATGGAGTTGCTTTAATATTGGTAGGGCCAAAGGTTCTGGTATCTCTTGTTTGCCATCCCTTGGAAACCAATTCTTGCCTTTTTTCTCTGCCACACGACTTTTAACTGTATGTCAAACTGCTGTGGTAGAAAAGACAGCTTCCTGGGCAGTGATGGAGTCACGGGGAGCAAAGGGGGCATCTTGGAGAGTTCTGGCAGAAGTGTGGCTTTCTGAGTTTCTTCATCCACCAAAAAGGAGACAGAGGAGTCCTGTAACATTCTTCAACTCCAGGGAGAGGCCATGGGGCTTTTGCCATGGAGTCTCTCAAATGATTGCGGGATGCAGCTCCCTTCTGATGCTAAGTTCCTGGCAACAGCACCCTCTGAGGTACTCGGGAATTACAGACTTCCGGAACTGCCTACTCTATGCCCCCCTCTAATATGCACTCCCCTTTTGGAATGGAAAAGGAAGAAAACCAAACTATTCCTAATGCTAGGAAGTCTTTGCTGCCTTGCTCTAGGTTCAGGAATTTAGCAGGGCCTTGGCTGAGCAACAGTCTCTGTTGATTAGTAACAGTTTCTAGAACGAATACTTTCTTCTGTTACTTCCCCCCCTGTAAATTCCTAGCCTTGTCTAAGGAGAGATTCACACGGTCTCTTTGTAAAGACACATCTATCTTACTCCTTTCACGCCCACACCTTCCTTGCGGTGGAACGGCTCTCCCCGGCACAGCACCT
The DNA here is from genome assembly GCF_041296385.1 of Aphelocoma coerulescens. NCBI lineage: Eukaryota > Metazoa > Chordata > Aves > Passeriformes > Corvidae > Aphelocoma > Aphelocoma coerulescens. The sequence goes on from NW_027183472.1 coordinate 699,956, forward strand.
GGCACAAAACCCCCGTATACGCACACACACACCTGCACTTACCCTGCACTCCACTGCACACACACACACACACACACCTCCCGCACACTAACACCCCCTCCACATCCCCACCATGCTACTTGCAGTGGCCCCGCCCCTGCCATCCCCACCGGCTGGCAGCACCCACTCCTCGCATGCTTCCCCATGCCTTGCATTTCCTTGCTGCCCCCTCTGTAGCCTTCCCTCAACCTGCCTTTTCTCCCCTGCCTTGCACTGACTTGCTCACCCATCCCCCACCTGACTTCCTTTCACATTCGTCTAGGTCTGGCCTCACCTTTCCTTTTCCTTCTAGGACCCTCATTGCCTTGCCTCGCCTCGCAAAGCCACCACTTGCCTTGCCTTGCCCTTGAACCCCTCCCTTGCCTTGCATGACCTTGCTCACCCCTCCCCCACCTGGAATTCAACACCCCTTTTCAATGACATTTCTGGGCCTTGCCCTGCCCTTTCTGCTCCTCCGAGGAATCTCAAAGCTCTCAAGCATCTCCGGTGTTTCAGGATCCCATGAGAGGAAGACCAGGGGAGGACTCATGTTGCCACACTCATCTCTGTGGGCAGCCTTTGTCTGGGAGCAATCCTTGCATGTCTTGAACCTTGGAGGGGCAATTCACATTTTGCCCTTGAGCTCGGGGACCAGAAAGAGAGTTCTTTTGCATACAAGGGAAGGCAGGTAGCTCAAGTCTTTTAGGTACAGAGGAGAGATGACCCACGCGGGATCAAGGCCACACAGAGCACTTGGTCCTGGCCACTTTTGTGCACCAGCAGTCCTTGAATGTACTTCTCACCTGCCTTGCCTGGCCTTGCCTTGGCAACACAACACTTGCCTTGCCTTGCCCTGCTAGCCCTCTGTAGCCTTGCATTCCTTTGCAGGGCCCTGCCCCGCACATGACCTGCCTACTGTTTTCCTCCAGGGCCTTGGCTTGCTGAGCCCTTCCTGTTTCTGCCTGGCCTTCCCATCAGTGGCCCTTCCTTCCTACAGCCAGCCTTGCCTCTAACTTCTGGGCCTTCTCTTGCCTACCAGTCCATTTGCTTTCCCCTCACTGCTCTGGCCTTGCCTACCTCTCCCTTGACTTGCCCACAATTGCCTGCACTCGGTTTGCAGCGCCTTGCCTGCATGGAAGGCAAGGGAAAGAGTGGTAGGCCGGGCAAAGCAAAGCCAGCAAGTTGTAGGCAGTGCGAGGCAAGGCAGACGCAGGCAAAGGAAGCAGAGCAAGGGTACCTTAAGAAGAACTAGACAAGGCAAGGCCAAGAGACTCGGAGTGCCTTTCCTTGGGAAGGCAAGGACATAGTGCCAGTGTTGCTGGAGCAGATGTTAAGGTACTGTGGGGAGGAATAGTCCAGCAAGACATTTCTCTTCTGGCCCCTGTGCGTGTAGGGGCAATTGTTGGACATATTCAATACTGGAGGCGGATCAGTCGCTGGATGTGTTGTATTTTGGAGGAGGGGATGCCGTTTCTTTGGAGATGGGCTTGTAGTTGCTCTCTTTGGCAAGGAAGGCAGGTTTGGATGTGCACATCAGGTACTCCTAGGGATTTTAAAGGCTTTTCCCAACAGGCAGAGCTCTCTCTGGGTTCGAGCTGTTGAGCTGTCAGTGGGAATGCAAAGGCCAAGCTCTTAAGCTATTTGTCCTGGTGCCTTCAGTGTGTGAGCAGTCCCTGGTGCCGTTGCCTTTGGATCCTGACTCTGGGAGAGGGAAGGCTTAGGATGGTACCTAGAGCTGAGAAGGAGAGTGCTGAGAACAGCGTGTGTGCTGCTAGTTTGAGGGGTGCAGGTGAAGTTGTAGGCAGCAAGATCTTCCTCAGCTGGCACTGTTTTGAGCCCTGTTTTTGCCAGATGGTTTCAAGCTGGTGGGCGGAATCTGCGAGAGGGAAAAGATTTGTTTGGGCCAAAGAGGTGTGGTGTAAAGAAGAGTGTGCTCTTGGAAGGGGAAGATGAGGGCAACCTTTTTGTCCTGACACCGTTGATTTGAGTGCAGGGCCGTTTGCAAGTTGCCTCTGTCTGCCCTTGGGGTGGTTTCGAGCTGGGCCAGGTGCTTGGCCTTCTTTTGCAAGTCTGCAGCGCCGTCGTGTGGTTGTTTCCATGAGCGCTGACAGTGCCCGGCAAAAAGCGCTTGGCTGGCGCGGCCCCAGTCGTGTGGAAGCAGTTGGTGGAAGAGCTCCGCTGTGCATCCTGCCTCTTGGAGACATAAAAGGATGTAACCCTGCGCGTAGGGGGGAAGCAAGACGAATCTTTTCATTGTTGGCTGAGCAGTTTCTACGCGGCAAAAGTAAAGGCAGTTTCAGCACGGCCTCTTTCTTTCAGAACCTTTTCTGTGCCATCATGAACATGCTCAACATGCCACTCGCACCCGCTGAACTGCATCAAAGGCCCTGGAGATAGGCACTTTCCTTCAAGCTCTCTGTAGCATCCTACCCTCCACCTCTGGCGGATCCCAAAGCCCTTCCAAACATCCAGCAGCTGCACGCAGAGAACAAGTGCTAAAACAAGGCGTTGGCCTTCCTAGTCCTTTTAAAGTCTGTGAACTAGGCGAAACATTCCAGTGAGCAGCACTTTCCTTCGCAACTATATCTAGAGCATCATCACATTCTCTCCAAGTGGGTAAGTCCACCCTTGCAGCGCAGCGTTTGAAGCCACAGTTCGGACTGAGAGATAGGCCAGGTGAGAAAGCATTTCTTGACTATCCCTCTTCTCTGGAAGACTTGATACTCGCAGCGCGACCACGTCCACACACCTTCAGTGTGGCCAGGTTCAAGCAGCTAGAGCTCCCAGAGATGGGAGAGTCAGGAGAGAAGACGTTCCAAAAGTACCGTGTACTTACAGCAGCATTAAAACTGTGCACAGCAGTCTGCAGCACTGTAGACTGCGGCTTCTCCGACAGACGAGCCATCCCATTGTTGCCTCTCGCAGCCTGCTTGCTAGCTGCTCTCCTGAAGAAAAGAACTAGAAGAAAAAGCCAATGCTGGGCTGCACCTTCCCCTTGCCTTACGTAAAGCCACCTAAACTCCCCGCTGCACTCTCTACTTCCCCTCTCCTTGGAAGCGACCACTGTGTTTGCTGCATCTCGAAGCCTAAAGTTAAGCGCCAGTGGTTTTGGGGATGGTTGGAAGAGGGATAAGTAGTAGCACAAGGAAGTAGTTGTCGTTGAACTTCCTCCTTCTCAATGCTAACGTGAATTGGGCAGGCAGGCGAGTGCTAGCCACGCTCCTTTCTCAGTTTGTACGCTGCGGACACGAGTCCGGTGCTCTGCGCCTTCGTTCGGCCTCTTTAGTACCCATGTCGCTCTTTCATTCAGCCGGAGTCGAAGCGTCGTCTACTTCTCGCCCAGAGAGCACGGTGCCGGCAGTGAAATGCCCCAGCCGACTGCTTCTGCCGACACACGCCTGGTCTATGCACTTTCCCTCGCAGCGACATACAGCAGCACTTTCGGTCTTTCTTGTCGTCCAAATGTAAAGGGAAAGATTCTCTGCTATGTCCCGCCCAGAGAACAGTTTTAGGTCAACCAGCACGCCCAGAGCTTGCCCTCGACGCGTGGAAACTTGTGTTTGCACCACATTCAAGTGGTAGCCGTCTTTCCTTTACAGGCTGCAGAACGCCGTCAGATCCCGGTGCTCTCTACACCTGCCTTCTCAGTTCCAATACCGCCGCGCACAATACAGCTTTGCAGGAAGCAAACACGCGGATAGTCATGTCGCTCAGAAGAACGTGCCAGGACGAAAAGATGTTCTTCCTTTCTCCTCGTCGCCCATATTGTGGTGCTGTATTAAAAGCCTTGGCCAGCGAAAGGCTAATCCAGCAAGTGTTTCTCACCTGACGCATCTCGCTGAGGGAGAGCTGAGGAAAATCCTTGCACAGCACACTGCGGATGCGTGCAGTACACATGCTGAAGAGAGCCACAGCTAAAAGCCATCGCTGGGCTTCAGTTCTGTCCAGACGGCAGAAGGCGAAGAACGAAGCAGCTGGGCACCGCGTTAACGTACTCAGTGGACCGAATTTCAAATGTCCAGCCAAGAGCTGCTTCACAAGCAGATTCAGCTGAGAATGCTCTGGATGGTTCACAAAGTAAGGCGTAGCCGTTGCACTCTATCACACTATCAGGCCAGAAGAAGTTTCTTACACCTTCAATGCTGCAGAGTCCATGCAGCTGGAGCACACGCAGTAGGACGCGTCCAGATAGACGGCGTTCTTCAAGTACCCCCCTCCTCCAAGCAGCCTTGAAACTGAGCACAACACACTGCGGCTCGGGAGCTTCCTTCTCAGATAGACGTGCCGTCACGTTATTCACTCTCGCAGCTCCGTTGCCCACTTGCAGCAGGTGCTACCAAAGCAAAATGCTCCAGAAGTAAAAAGCACTGCTGAGCAAACCTTTTCCTTTGCCTCACGTAAAGCACTGTAAACTGTCCGCTGCACTCTTTATTTCCATTCTCCGCTGCATCTACCACTGTCATCTCTGCATCTCGAAGCATAAAGCTCGGCACAATTCTTCCCAGGGAAAGCTGGAAGAGAAATAGGTAGCAGCACAAGTAGCTGCAAGTGGAACTTTTGTTTTCAACTGCTAACGTGAATCCGCAAAGAAGCGAGCGGCAGCCACGCTTCTTCTTGCAGCCTGTGCGATGCGCACACCAGCTCGGTGCTCTGCGCCCTCATTCGTATGCTCTTCGTACCATGTCGCGCTTTTCATTCAGCCGGAGTCGAAGCGTCGTCTACTTCTCGCCCGGAGAGCACGGTGCCGGAAGAGAAATGCCCCAGCCGACTGCCCTTCCGAAACACACCAGGGCTATGCACTTTTCTCGCAGCGACATACAGCAGCACTTTCGGTCTTTTCTTGTCGTCCAAATGTAAAGGGAAAGATTCTCTGCTATGTCGGGCACAGAGAACAGTTTTAGGTCAACAAGCACGCCCAGAGCTTGCCCGCGACTCGTGGAAACTTGTGTTTGCACACATTCCAGTGGCAGCCCTCTTTCCTTTACAGCCTGCAGAGCGCCGTCAGATCGCGGTGCTCTCTGCACCTGCCTTCTCCCTTTCAAGTACCACTGCGCAGAATATAGCCTTGCAGGAAGCAATGACGCGGATAGTCGTCTCGCAGAGAAGAACGTGCAAAGACGAAAAGATGTTCTTCTTTGCTCCTCCTCGTCGCCCAGATTGTGGTGCTGTACTGAAAGCCATGGCCAGCGAAAGGCTAATCCAGCAAGTGTTTCTCACCTGATGCATTTCGCTGAGGGAGAGCTGAGGAAAATCCTTGCACAGCACACTGCGGATGCGTGCAGTACACATGCTGAAGAGCGGCAAAACTCAAAGCCATCGCTGGGCTTCAGTTCTGTCCAGACGGCAGAAGGCGAAGAACGAAGCAGCTGGGCACCGCGTTAACGTACTCAGTGGACCGAATTTCAAATGTCCAGCCAAAAGCTGCTTCATAAGCAGATTCAGCTGAGAATGCTCTGGCTGCTTCACAAAGTAAGGCGCAGCCGTTTCCATTCATCACACTACCTGGCCAGAAGCAGTATCCTACACCTTCAATGCTGCAGCGTCCATGCAGCTGGAGCACACGCAGTAGGACGCGTCGAGATAGAAGGCGGTCTTCAAGTACCCCCTTCTCCAAGCAGCCTTGAAACTGAGCACAACACACTGCGGCTCGGGAGCTTCCTTCTCAGATAGACGTGCCGTCACGTTATTCACTCTCGCAGCACAATTCTTCCCAGGGAAAGCTGGAAGAGAAATAGGTAGCAGCACAAGTAGCTGCAAGTGGAACTTTTGTTTTCAACTGCTAACGTGAATCCGCAAAGAAGCGAGCGGCAGCCACGCTTCTTCTTGCAGCCTGTGCGATGCGCACACCAGCTCGGTGCTCTGCGCCCTCATTCGTATGCTCTTCGTACCATGTCGCGCTTTTCATTCTGCCGGAGTCGAAGCGTCGTCTACTTCTCGCCTGAGAGCACGGTGCCGGCAGAGAAACGCTCCGGGCTTCTGCCTCTGCCGAAACACGCCTGGGCTATCCCTCTCAGCGTTAAGTAGCACAAAATGCTGTCTGCGTTGTGGTCTTAATCTTAAGGGAAAGATTCTCGGCTTCGGCTAGCACAGAGAACTTTGCTGGGACAATACATGTGTTTTATTATCCTTTCTCGCAAGAAGACTATGGTGCTTCTTTGGAACTGTTGGCCAGTGTAAGGCTAATCCAGCAAGTGCTTCTCTCCTGACACATTTCTCTGAGCGAGAGCTTCGGCGGACAGTTGGGCTCTGCGAAGCAGAAAGTCTGTGCTTGCACGTAGCGCTGAGGAGAATCTGTGCACAGCGCGCTCTGGATGCGTGCAGTACACACACTAAAGAGAGCCAAAGCTCAATGTCTCAGTTCTGTCCAGCGCCGGAAATTGAGAAGAACGCAGCCCCAGAGCTCTGGGCTGGAGTGTGCGATGGTTATGAGCTGTGCCGCTCTTCTGCGTGTCTACTGCACGCATCCATAGTGTACAGTGCAAGGATTTTCCTCAGCTCTAGAAGGGAAGCACATGCTAGATTAGCCATTCGTTAGCCCGCGCTTTCAGTAGAGCACCACAAGCTGGGCGACGAGGAAAAGCAAAGAAGAACATCTTTTCGTCTTTGCACGATCTTCTCTGCGAGACATCTCTCCACGTCTTTGCTTCCTGCAAGGCTGTAAGGTGCGCGGTGGTACTTGGAAGGGAGAAGGCAGGTGCAGAGAGCACCGCGATCTGACGGCGCTCTGCAGGCTGTAAAGGAAAGAAAGCTACCACTTGAATATGGTGCAAATACCAATTTCCACGCGTCGCGGGTAAGCTCCGGGTAAGCTTGGTGACCTAAAACTGGGCGCTGAGTGAGACGTAACCGAGAATCTTTCCCTTTGCATTCCGGCTCCAACGCAAACAGAATGTGATGCTACTTAGCGCTGCGAAGGAAAGTGCATAGCCCTGGTGTGTTTGGGAAGAATCAGCAGCCTGGAGCGTTTTTCTGGAGCCTTTCTCCGCTGGCACCGTGCTCTCTGGGCGAGAAGTAGACGACGCTTCGACTCCGGCAGAATGAAAGCGCGACATGGTACGAAGAGCATTAAAGAATGAGGGCAGAGCACCGAGCTGGTGTGTGCATCGCACAGGCTGCAAGAGGAAGCCTGGCTGTCACTCGCTTGTTTCCGGATTCACGTTAGCGTTTTAAAACAGAAAGTTCCACTTGCAGCTACTTGTGCTGCTGCCTATTTCTCTTCCAGCGTTCCCTGGGAGGAATTGTGCCGAGCTTTATGCTTCGAGATGCAGAGATAACAGTGGTAGATGCGGCGGAGAATGGAAATACAGAGCACAGCGGACAGTTTATGGTGCTTTACGTGAGGCAAGGGAAAGTGCAGCCCGGCAGTGCTTTTTACTTCTGGAGCATTTTGCTTTGGTAGCAGCTGCTGCAAGTGGGCAACGGAGCTGCGAGAGTGAATAACGTGACGGCACGTCTATCTGAGAAGGAAGCTCCCGAGCCGCAGTGTGTTGTGCTCAGTTTCAAGGCTGCTTGGAGGAGGGGGGTACTTGAAGAACGCCGTCTATCTGGACGCGTCCTACTGCGTGTGCTCCAGCTGCATGGACGCTGCAGCATTGAAGGTGTAGGATACTGCTTCTGGCCAGGTAGTGTGATGAATGGAAACGGCTGCGCCTTACTTTGTGAAGCAGCCAGAGCATTCTCAGCTGAATCTGCTTATGAAGCAGCTTTTGGCTGGACATTTGAAATTCGGTCCACTGAGTACGTTAACGCGGTGCCCAGTTGCTTCGTTCTTTGCCTTCTGCGGTCTGGACAAAACTGAAGCCCAGCGATGGCTTTGCGTTTTGGCGCTCTTCAGCGCGAACACTGCACGCATCCACAGTGTGCTGTGCACGGATTTTCCTCAGCTCGACGTACAATCATTTTCTTGCTGTTTCCAGAGTCTAAACTCTTCGTGAAACTCTCGCTCAGCGAGATGCGTCAGGAATGAGGCACTTGCTGGATGAGCTTTTCGCTAGCCAAGACTTTCAATACAGCACCACAATTCAGGCAAGAAGCAGGAGAAAGGAAGATCATCCTTTCGTCCTTCCACGTTCTTCTCTGCGAGATGACTACCCGTGTCTTTGCTTCCTGCAAGGCTGTAAGAGGCGCGGTAGTACTTAGAACTGAGAAGGCAGGTGCAGAGAGCACGGCGGTCTGACGGTGCTCTGCAGGCTGTAAAGGAAAGACGGCTACCACTTGAATGTGGTGCAAACACAAGTTTCCACGCGTCGAGGGCAAGCTCTGGGCGTGCTGGTTGACCTAAAACTGTTCTCTGGGCGGGACATAGCAGAGAATCTTTCCCTTTCCATTTGGACGACAAGAAAGACCGAAAGTGCTGCTGTATGTCGCTGCGAGGGAAAGTGCATAGACCAGGCGTGTGTCGGCAGAAGCAGTCGGCTGGGGCATTTCGCTGCCGGCACCGTGCTCTCTGGGCGAGAAGTAGACGACGCTTCGACTCCGGCTGAATGAAAGAGCGACATGGGTACTAAAGAGGCCGAACGAAGGCGCAGAGCACCGGACTCGTGTCCGCAGCGTACAAACTGAGAAAGGAGCGTGGCTAGCACTCGCCTGCCTGCCCAATTCACGTTAGCATTGAGAAGGAGGAAGTTCAACGACAACTACTTCCTTGTGCTACTACTTATCCCTCTTCCAACCATCCCCAAAACCACTGGCGCTTAACTTTAGGCTTCGAGATGCAGCAAACACAGTGGTCGCTTCCAAGGAGAGGGGAAGTAGAGAGTGCAGCGGGGAGTTTAGGTGGCTTTACGTAAGGCAAGGGGAAGGTGCAGCCCAGCATTGGCTTTTTCTTCTAGTTCTTTTCTTCAGGAGAGCAGCTAGCAAGCAGGCTGCGAGAGGCAACAATGGGATGGCTCGTCTGTCGGAGAAGCCGCAGTCTACAGTGCTGCAGACTGCTGTGCACAGTTTTAATGCTGCTGTAAGTACACGGTACTTTTGGAACGTCTTCTCTCCTGACTCTCCCATCTCTGGGAGCTCTAGCTGCTTGAACCTGGCCACACTGAAGGTGTGTGGACGTGGTTGCGCTGCGAGTATCAAGTCTTCCAGAGAAGAGGGATAGTCAAGAAATGCTTTCTCACCTGGCCTATCTCTCAGTCCGAACTGTGGCTGCAAACGCTGCGCTGCAAGGGTGGACTTACCCACTTGGAGAGAATGTGATGATGCTCTAGATATAGTTGCGAAGGAAAGTGCTGCTCACTGGAATGTTTCGCCTAGTTCACAGACTTTAAAAGGACTAGGAAGGCCAACGCCTTGTTTTAGCACTTGTTCTCTGCGTGCAGCTGCTGGATGTTTGGAAGGGCTTTGGGATCCGCCAGAGGTGGAGGGTACGATGCTACAGAGAGCTTGAAGGAAAGCGCCTATCTCCAGGGCCTTTGATGCAGTTCAGCGGGTGCGAGTGGCATGTTGAGCATGTTCATGATGGCACAGAAAAGGTTCTGAAAGAAAGAGGCCGTGCTGAAACTGCCTTTACTTTTGCCGCTTAGAAACTGCTCAGCCAACAATGAAAAGATTCGTCTTGCTTCCCCGCTACGCGCAGGGTTACATCCTTTTATGTCTCCAAGAGGCAGGATGCACAGCAGAGCTCTTCCACCAACTGCTTCCACACGACTGGGGCCGCGCCAGCCAAGCGCTTTTTGCCGGGCACTGTCAGCGCTCATGGAAACAACCACACGACGGCGCTGCAGACTTGCAAAAGAAGGCCAAGCACCTGGCCCAGCTCGAAACCACCCCAAGGGCAGACAGAGGCAACTTGCAAACGGCCCTGCACTCAAATCAACGGTGTCAGGACAAAAAGGTTGCCCTCATCTTCCCCTTCCAAGAGCACACTCTTCTTTACACCACACCTCTTTGGCCCATACAAATCTTTTCCCTCTCGCAGATTCCGCCCACCAACTTGAAACCATCTGGCAAAAACAGGGCTCAAAACAGTGCCAGCTGAGGAAGATCTTGCTGCCTACAACTTCACCTGCACCCCTCAAACTAGCAGCACACACGCTGTTCTCAGCACTCTCCTTCTCAGCTCTAGGTACCATCCTAAGCCTTCCCTCTCCCAGAGTCAGGATCCAAAGGCAACGGCACCAGGGACTGCTCACACACTGAAGGCACCAGGACAAATAGCTTAAGAGCTTGGCCTTTGCATTCCCACTGACAGCTCAACAGCTCGAACCCAGAGAGAGCTCTGCCTGTTGGGAAAAGCCTTTAAAATCCCTAGGAGTACCTGATGTGCACATCCAAACCTGCCTTCCTTGCCAAAGAGAGCAACTACAAGCCCATCTCCAAAGAAACGGCATCCCCTCCTCCAAAATACAACACATCCAGCGACTGATCCGCCTCCAGTATTGAATATGTCCAACAATTGCCCCCACACGCACAGGGGCCAGAAGAGAAATGTCTTGCTGGACTATTCCTCCCCACAGTACCTTAACATCTGCTCCAGCAACACTGGCACTATGTCCTTGCCTTCCCAAGGAAAGGCACTCCGAGTCTCTTGGCCTTGCCTTGTCTAGTTCTTCTTAAGGTACCCTTGCTCTGCTTCCTTTGCCTACGTCTGCCTTGCCTCGCACTGCCTACAACTTGCTGGCTTTGCTTTGCCCGGCCTACCACTCTTTCCCTTGCCTTCCATGCAGGCAAGGCGCTGCAAACCGAGTGCAGGCAATTGTGGGCAAGTCAAGGGAGAGGTAGGCAAGGCCAGAGCAGTGAGGGGAAAGCAAATGGACTGGTAGACAAGAGAAGGTCCAGAAGTTAGAGGCAAGGCTGGCTGTAGGAAGGAAGGGCCACTGATGGGAAGGCCAGGCAGAAACAGGAAGGGCTCAGCAAGCCAAGGCCCTGGAGGAAAACAGTAGGCAGGTCATGTGCTGGGCATGGCCGTGCAAAGGAATGCAAGGCTCCAGAGGGCTAGCAGGGCAAGGCAAGGCAACTGTTGTGTTGCCAAGGCAAGGCCAGGCAAGGCAGGTGAGAAGTACATTCAAGGACTGCTGGTACACAAAAGTGGCCAGGACCAAGTGCTCTGTGTGGCCTTGATCCCGCGTGGGTCATCTCTCCTCTGTACCTAAAAGACTTGAGCTACCTGCTTTCCCTTGTATGCAAAAGAACTCTCTTTCTGGTCCCCGAGCTCAAGGGCAAAATGTGAATTGCCCCTCCAAGGTTCAAGACATGCAAGGATTGCTCCCAGACAAAGGCTGCCCACAGAGATGAGTGTGGCAACATGCGTCCTCCCCTGGTCTTCCTCTCATGGGATCCTGAAACACCGGAGATGCTTGAGAGCTTTGAGATTCCTCGGAGGAGCAGAAAGGGCAGGGCAAGGCCCAGAAATGTCATTGAAAAGGGGTGTTGAATTCCAGGTGGGGGAGGGGTGAGCAAGGTCATGCAAGGCAAGGGAGGGGTTCAAGGGCAAGGCAAGGCAAGTGGTGGCTTTGCGAGGCGAGGCAAGGCAATGAGGGTCCTAGAAGGAAAAGGAAAGGTGAGGCCAGACCTAGACGAATGTGAAAGGAAGTCAGGTGGGGGATGGGTGAGCAAGTCAGTGCAAGGCAGGGGAGAAAAGGCAGGTTGAGGGAAGGCTACAGAGGGGGCAGCAAGGAAATGCAAGGCATGGGGAAGCATGCGAGGAGTGGGTGCTGCCAGCCGGTGGGGATGGCAGGGGCGGGGCCACTGCAAGTAGCATGGTGGGGATGTGGAGGGGGTGTTAGTATGCGGGAGGTGTGTGTGTGTGTGTGTGCAGTGGAGTGCAGGGTAAGTGCAGGTGTGTGTGTGCGTATACGGGGGTTTTGTGCCAGGTGCTGTGCCGGGGAGAGCCGTTCCACCGCAAGGAAGGTGTGGGAGTGAAAGGAGTAAGATAGATGTGTCTTTACAAAGAGACCGTGTGAATCTCTCCTTAGACAAGGCTAGGAATTTACAGGGGGGGAAGTAACAGAAGAAAGTATTCGTTCTAGAAACTGTTACTAATCAACAGAGACTGTTGCTCAGCCAAGGCCCTGCTAAATTCCTGAACCTAGAGCAAGGCAGCAAAGACTTCCCAGCATTAGGAATAGTTTGGTTTTCTTCCTTTTCCATTCCAAAAGGGGACTGCATATTAGAGGGGGGCGTAGAGTAGGCAGTTCCGGAAGTCTGTAATTCCCGAGTACCTCAGAGGGTGCTGTTGCCAGGAACTTAACATCAGAAGGGGGCTGCTTCCTGCAATCATTTGAGAGACTCCATGGCAAAAGCCCCATGGCCTCTCCCTGGAGTTGAAGAATGTTACAGGACTCCTCTGTCTCCTTTTTGGTGGATGAAGAAACTCAGAAAGCCACACTTCTGCCAGAACTCTCCAAGATGCCCCCTTTGCTCCCCGTGACTCCATCACTGCCCAGGAAGCTGTCTTTTCTACCACAGCAGTTTGACATACAGTTAAAAGTCGTGTGGCAGAGAAAAAAGGCAAGAATTGGTTTCCAAGGGATGGCAAACGAGATACCAGAACCTTTGGCCCTACCAATATTAAAGCAACTCCATTAAGAGAGTTCTTGCACTTCCTGAGGATTGGCAGAAGCCTATCTCATGATGTATGTTGCTGGGGGTCTTTTTAGACTGGCAAAAGGAGCTGTTGAAGGTTGCTTGATCTGTGCTAAAGCCAACAGCCAAGTTACAAAGTAACTTGCTAGAGGAGGGAGGCCTTGGGCTGCATGGCCCTTCCAAAGATGCCAGGTGGATTTTCCGGAGATGCCCCAAGTGGCAAGGCTTAATATCTTCTGGTAATCGTATGTCAGCTAGCAAGGTGGCCAGAAGTATTTCCAACTACTTCAGTAATGACAGGATCTGTTCTTAAGGCATTTTTGGAACAAATCATTCCAAGATACAGCATTGTAGAAGCAATAGATTCAGATAGGGGAACTCATTTTGCAGGAAAGATCCTTCAAGGGGTTTTGGCTTCTTTAGGAACACAATGGAACCTCCATAGGCCCTGGCACCCCCAGAGCTCGGCTCGGGTAGAAAACAATGAAGAGAGAAATAAACACCTTTTGAAGCTGGTAATAGAAACCAAGATGCCATGGGTAGGGCTTTGGACATTGGCTTTGGTGAGAATGAGGGCCCAAGCCAGAAGAGAGATTCAGTTATCTCCCTTTCAATCGTTGTTTGCAATTGCCCTCCTGGTAAGTCTCCACCCAGTGGGGGGGGTAGAGGCAAGTGATGCATTTTTAAAACCATCTGTGGCCAGGATCCTGCTTCTTGTGAAACCCCTTCAACAGGAAACTCAGCTGGTGCAAGCCCGGCCTTTGGACTTTGCTGCTTTTAACATCCAACCAGGAGATTGAGTCCTAATTAAGGAGTAGAAAGAAGCGCCAGTGCTGGTGAAATGGCGTGGCCCATTCCAAGTGTCACTGACGACAGAAAACAGCCGTCAAGTAAGCTGAACACAGGTGAACCCGTCACTCTCGGGTCAAGGTCTCTGAAGCCTCGGAGATTTGCACATCTCAGCTGGAGGAGAAGGCCGGGAGGCCGTGACTGACACTCTGCAGGAGTGGGCCGGAGCAGTAGGCAGTGCTTCGACATCGGAAGAAGCCCCGCAGTCCTACCTTCAGACCGTCTGCTGAAATAGACTGTATAGGCATCCCTCCTCTAGAATCTCCACTCACTTGGGGGCTAATACTTGTGGCCATTTTGTTACGTTAAGTGGTTTCTGTGTCTTCAATTGCCACAGGTGCTGCAGAAGACAACGGGAAAATTAGACTAGCTAATTAGATGACACTATTAAAACATTTTCCTTACTAATTCTACTTTGATATGGTCAGCTGAGTTTAGGCCAGGAGTGGGAGAATCAATTTGCAGCCTTAGGAGAAGAAGTAGCAAAAGTTTTTAACCTTAGCAATTGCTGGCTCTGTGGAAGGCCAGGAGGATCTGAAGAGTGGCCATAGTTGGCTAGCCCAGCTGAACCTAAATGGTGGGTCAATGTGAGGGCCCACAGTGGGATGGGATTTGGGGCCAAAGAAGGAAGTTCACGGCCACTTCATTCTTCTCCAACAGGCACTTATTGCCTAATAGGATAGGGCGTGTCTATGTAGGAAAAGGCAATTGTCAATTGACTTTCCCTCTGGGCTTGAACAACTGGGTTTGGACCCCCAATTGCCCTCCTTCCAATTGTTCCAAATATCAAGGCAAATGCAATCAAATACCTGTTCGGCTCACTAACAGTAGCTGCGTAAGGCGTTCTTATCACACTTACCAAAAATATTTGGAAGCCTGTAAAGCAATGGGGAGGGACAAGGGGTTTTTTTGACCACCTGTTTTTGAGCAGTCCCCACAAAAATTCCACAAGTAGAAGACATGTTGTTTGTGATTATCAGTGGGAATGGCCACACCGGATTGGAACTCAAAGCCTTTTAGTGAGTTCTGCTCCAAATCCAACCAAGCAGCTTGCAGATGTAAATGTAGGTGGGAACCCTGTGCGGGAGCTTGGAAATGCAAATGCTGGGACCCTTATGGTGGGGCAACTCTTGTTGGAGGACCGTTAGGCCCGGGAATCCTGCTGTATTTTGAGCCACCAATTGATGACCATGGGTAGGTTCCTTTGCTAATGGAACACGGGCTTTGAAAGGACAGTATTGGATTTGTGGCCAACATGCTTAGCTCAGGTTACCTCCAAACTGGTCAGGGATATGGTATATTTAGTAGACTGTTGTTCTTTTTGCTACTACAAGTTCTGGGAAATCGCTTAGGAATCAAAATCTGTGATGATTTAATTAGAGAAAAGCAGTCAGCTGATGCAGCCCTGGCTGGAGGGAGCACCCCAAAACGGGGAAATGATGAACGGCCAACAGAACAAGTTACCCAACACGATGGACCAGCCCCTTGGAAACCTAAGGAATTAATCCCAGATGCCTGGGAACCCATTTATCATTTGAAGGAGATAATTAGGTTACAAGCTGTCTCGGAAATAATTACCAACCAGCCAGCCACAGCGCTTGACCTTTTTGCTGAGCAACCCACTTAAATGAGGAAAGCGGTATTTCAACATTGGATGGTATTAGATTATCTGTTGGCAGAAGAAGGAGGAGTTTGTGGGAAATTAAATGACTCGAGCTGCTGTTTGCAAGCAGATGACAGCGGAAAAGTGGTCAAACAAATAACAAAGGAAATAACGTCAGCTCGTGGACCTGTCCAAATGTTGAAAGGATGGGAATGGGACATATTTTCATAGTTAACTGGCCAGCTATGGGCTAAATGAATACGATTTCTCCTCTTATATGCTATCGCAATTCTCATCTTTTTACCATGCGTGACACCATGCTGGCTGCAGCTCTTTCAGCAGGTGCTCAAGGGGATGCCGCTAGCAGCCATGCCTACCTGATCCAGAAATGACTACAAAAGGACAGAAAAGAATGTCACTGCAAATAATAGCAAAACCCAAGAAGACTCCAGAAGAAAAAATTAAATCCATGGTAATTAAGGTTTGTAAAGACAAATACAGAGCAAATAAAAAGAGGAGGGATTAAAAGGAATGAGATGGATGAGTCTTTACAAAGAGACCGTGTGAATCGGCCTGTAGACAAGGCTAGGAAGTTATGGCTAGTGAAGTAACAGAAGAAACTAGGAGTTCTCTAGAACTGTTACTAATCATCAGAGACTGTTGATTAATCAAGGCCGTGTTAAATTCCTGAACCTAGAGCAAGGCAACAAAGACTTAAGAGCATTAGGAATGGGGTTCTTTTCTTTCTTCTCGATGCCAAGAGGGGGGTGCATATTAGAGGGGGGCGCATAGAGTAGGCAGTTCCGGAAGTCTGTATCTCCCGAATACCTCAGCCAGTGGGGAAAAGGAAGAGGGTGCTGTGGCCGGGAACTTGGCATCAAAAGGGGGCTGCATCCCGCAACCGTTTGACAGACGCCATGGGAAAAGCCCCATGGACTCTCCCTGTAGTCGAAGAATGTTGCAGGACTCCTCTGTCTCCTTTTCGGATATAAACCTCAGGCATCGTGGATTAATTTTCCCTAACGGCAGCGACCTGCCGCGTGGTCTCCGTGCTCCTCTCCAGCCCCCCGGGACGTGTAAAATAGTTCCCAGCGGCTCCCACCGCGCGTTGCAGACGGCTGCGCGGCCCCGGGGCTGCCCGCAGTGCTCCCCTGCCCCGCCAGGGCTGCCCGCGGCCAGGGCCGGGGCCCTTCTCGACAGCAGCCGAGGGGCTGCGGAGCGGGCGGCTGCCGGACGATCAGCTATTTTATGCCGCGCGGTGCTGCCGCCTCCATCTAGCTCTCCATCACGCCGCCGCCCGCCGCCCGCCTGGCGCGCTCACGCTCGGCCGCGCTCGCCGCCCGCCCAGCCTTGCCGGAAGCTCTCCCGCCCGTGCTGTGCCCCGGCTCCGCCGGCAGCTCGGCAGGGCCCGGCCGCACGCGTGCTGCGTGGCTCGGAGCAGCCGCGTTGCGCCGCAGGCGACGGGGAAGGCGGGGCGGGCCGGCGCCATCGTGGTAGCGCGAGGAGAGGAGCGCCCGGGCGGGGCGGCGAGCGGCGCGGCGGTGAGTGCTTCTGCTTCCTGTCGCTCGGCGGCCGCCCACGGCAGGTGCCGTGTGACCCCGCGGAGCGGCGGGGCCGGCCGGGCGGTGCGCGGCGAGGCTTTCGGCCAGCGGCGACCACAGCGAGAGGCTGCTGGCACTGCCCGTGCCGGTGGAGAGAGCGGGGATCCGAGGCCGGCCTTCCCCGGGCGACGAGGGGAGGCCGCCTTTGCCGCGCTGCCCTCCGTGCAGCATGTGGCCGATTCCGGCGAACCCGGGGTCTCCGCAGCGGCGCGGGCGGGAGGGAGTGGGGAGCGCGCTCGGTGCCGTGCCGGCCGCTCCCGGCCAGCGCTGCGCTGCGCCGAGGCGTTTTCCCGCCCGTCCTGGGAAGGACATAAGCGACACCGTAGTTGGAGCTTAGCTGTCAGGGGGAACAACTTCTCTCTGTGAAAAACGAAGTTCACTCTCCTGTGAGAATTTAAAGGGGTTTAATATAAAGACAATAAGAGACACATCAAATAAAGCAACGGGGTAAGAGCCAGTTGCCTTGGCGCTCTGCCAAGAGCACACCTGATGCCAGAGGTCAGTCCTTTTTATACCGTTTTTAACTGTCTGTTCTTTATTCATATTAAAACTTTTCCTGGAGCTGTTCTGCATGGCCACTCCTTGGTTCCGCCTTTTTAGAGCGTGCCTAGTCTTCTGCCTTGTGGTTTTATTTCTCTTGATTCTTGGGGTTGGGCCCGCTAGGCAAGAGTCGATGGTAGGGTGGATTTCTTAATTCTCCAGACAGTCAGGGCTGATTGCAGCTTTGGGCCTCTTCATCTCTCCGGGCAGAGTGGTGATAAAATCTCCCGGACTCTCCTGGCCGCCCGTTCTCCGGGCGGAGTAGCCTTTGGGCCCTTTTGCTCCCTAGACAAAGTGTTGATTAGCAGCTTTTCGGGCCTCATCCTCTGTTCGTTTGGAGGTTATCTTACGTGCTCACACTTGCTAACATTCTTGCTAAAAAGAGAGAAAACTACATCCACACAGCAGAAAGCATTTCTAACGTTATATAATATCTACTTTATACTTTGCGAGAAGCTAATATAATATATGTTTATAACAATCCCCCCTTTTCTATTTTATAAATCATTTGGCTTGAGCAATAATTCTTTTTTCTTGGCTTCTAATGTCTGTTCGTTCTTTTCACAGATCAATTTGGCTTCTTCAAGAGGGTCTTTTGTATCACTTTGTCTTTTTAATACCATAATTTTTTGTGCTGTTCCAGACATAGCCAACTTTGGGTCAGTAGGCATTGCCACAACTTGCATGCCTTGAACTATGCTGGTGATTAGCCGAATAAAGCGGGGGATCAAGCAAGGGAGAAATATTAGACTAGCTGTAGCACATAAGAGGAAGAAACCTAGCTTCTTCCACCATTCTTTCCCCAATATGCCATCCCACCAGTTAGCAGACATCATTGATTCCCATTTTTGGACTGGTACATGGGCTATTTTTCTGATTTGGTTGGCCATATCTAGAACGGCATCCCCATTGTCATCAATTTTTAAACAACAGTCCGATGTATTGAACTTCCTGCACACACCGCCTTCTTCGGCCAGTAAATAGTCTAAAGCCAGCCTATTTTGATGTATTGCAGCTCTGGTTTGGCGTTGCTGGCTGACTATTAATTCCATAGCCCCAGCTGTTTCATTGGTTATGATTTCTACAAGAGCTTGGAGTCTGATGATACGATTCAGCATGTAAATTGGGGTCTGATATCCCCAACTTCCATCTTGTGCTTAGGTAGCTGGCCCATCTGTTTCTAATATTCGTTCAGGGGGCCATTCCTCATCTTTCCATTTTTGGAATCCTCCAATTAAATCTCTTTTCTTTCTTTTGAAGTCTTCATAGAGAGGTATACCTAATTGATCTCCCACTGGTTCTGGGAAAAGGAAAAACCCTGGTTGAATGATTCTTAGTGTACAACTCCCTTTCCAATGTGAAGGGAGTCTTGGGGATGCCCTTTTCCCACATATCCAAAAGAAGCCATCTGGTGCTTTCCAATAATCACCTTCTTGTTGATTTATATTCTCCCCAAATTTGGCTATTTCTGGGATTCCAAAATAAGGATTTTTCCTCGTGTCATTACACGGAAAGAGTCCAACTTCATGATCATATACACAGTCTTTTCCTTTTTTCTGGGCTCAATACCAAGTTGGTTTTTCTGGGACCCACCACCTTGAAGTTTTGTTACTCACTTTATAGCTTTTACAGGGAGTGTTTCCTACTTCATTAAGAAAGTTTATCCCAGTTCGCCAGAGGCATTCTTCCCCTATCACTGTTGAACTTAAAATCCACCCCTCAGGTCGGTTCCCCCCTCTTATATTTGTCCGGTTCCATTTAAGGAGTTCTACCGGGCCTACGCTGCTACCTTTCCGTGGCCATTCTTCTGTCATTAAAGCTCCTCCACAGACCCAACAGTTGGTTATGTTAAGTTCTTTACCTATCCTCTCCCCCAATTCCACAAACAGGTTTTTTCCTAACCTTGGGGTTTTTTCCTCTTTGTTGTTTGAGCTTTGCATACAGGTCCTGGCGTGGTGAGGTGAATATAGGGCGAGGTTGCTGTGCTGGCTTTGTATCTTTACTTACCACTTGCTCTTTTACCAAATCTTGGACTGTTCCCCTGGTGGCAGCTGTGGAGCAAATCTATTTTTCTCCTTTTGGACAATTGCTTCTTAGTCTGTTTCCACTTGTTCCTAAATTTTCTGTAATCCAATATTTTTCTCCTTTATGCATGCAAATACCTAATTTGGATGAGTCATAACAGTGACTGTTGGTATGGGTATGAGTAATAAGAAAGAAGCCCCGGTGTCTTTCCATGTAGAGCTTTTGATAGCATTTGTAACATGGTCTTGCCGGTGTCCCAAAAGGGACCAGGAGAAGTGACAAAAGAAGGAATAACAGAGGTCCGGCATGGCTTATACTCCCACCTCCCTTGCCTATGAGGTTGCAACCCATAGCAGGTGTATTGGATCTTCTCGGTGGCGAGTACAGTGGCCGACCCGGTCTTGCCCTCTATTTCCTTGTCACTTCCTTTGTAGCTTTTAGGCAAATTTCTTTTGGCACCTTTTTAACTGTAGTATCTTATCGTATCTTAGGTGTTTCCCATTCAACAGGCACTAGTAATTCCCATCTGCAGAGCAAAGTTATTGCTTTTGTTGCTTATGATTTTGTCTGGATAGGGGGTTGATTTTGTGCTTGACACCCTTTACAACTAGGGTGTCGACGGTGTGAAATGCCAATTTCCCTCTAGATTAATTACTTATATTTGACGTGGTTGGCATGCCCCGTGTTAGAATGATTCAAACAGGGTATATGATGTGGCACTGATGGAAGTTGTGATTCTCCCCCTTCTTAATACAAATCACAGGCTAGAATCAGGACATGAGAGTTCCCTGTTTGATCCAGTCCCAACCCTTCCTGTTTGAAGTGAGAATATTCTTCTCCACGATGTCCCAGAATTTGTCCAGGGGCCACTGATATAAATTTGGCTTTTACTTCTCAGTTAGGTGTGATTCTTTGCATATCCCTTGGATTATTTAGATTGTTCTAGCTCATTGCCACCTGGTCTCCGTTTAAGAATCAATTTGGTATCACCTGGTTTGGATATTACAGTCCACTCTTCAGGTTCTTTTACAGGTCCTTTGATTCTGCTGGCATGGATCTACCCTCGTTCCTTGGTCTGGATTGCGGCCTCAGTCATCAGCAGTACCTGAAAAGGACCCTCCCATTGTGGAGTCAAAGATTGTTCTTTCCATGTTTTTACTAGTACCCATTCCCCTGAATGGATATTATGAATTTTGAACTCCAAAGCTGTGGTTTGAGGGATCATTCCTTTCAGCCGCAAATTTTCAAGTGTTCTGGCAATTGCGGTGACATATTTTTTGACACTTACTTCTCCTACTTCATAAGTGGCTGTTTCATGTTGAGCAGTAAGGAAGGGTAATCCGAACATCATCTCATAAGGAGACACTCCCAGGTCTGACCTGGGCTGTGTTCGGCCTCTCAACAGAGCCAAAGGTAAGCATTTTACCCATGACATTTGAGTTTCAATCATTAATTTTGTTAAAGTTTTTTTCAAAGTCTGGTTCACTCTTTCTACTTGGCCTGAACTTTGTGGGTGCCAGGGGGTATGTAATTCCCATTTTATTCCCAAGGCTTGAGTTATTTGTTGTAAGACTTTGGATGTAAAATGTGTTCTTCTATCTGAGTTTATTTTATTAACCATTCCATATCTGGGAATAATTTGTTCCAGAAGGGTTTTGCATACTATGTTAGCTGTAGCTCTAGTAGCAGGAACTGCTTCTACCCAACAAGTTAGGTGGTCTGCTATTACTAATAGGAACTTCCATCTCTGTATTTGAGGAAGTTTAGTGAAATCTACTTGGATACTTTGGAATGGTCGCAGAGCTAACTCACGGCCTCCTAATGTTGTTTTTCTCATTATTTTCCTAGTCACTCTTTGGCAAGTTCTACAGTTCCCAGTTATTTGTTTTGCTACCCCAAAGATTCCAATACACCCATAATTTTTTAGAAAATGATCACACAAGCTAGCTTGAGTACCCCAATGAGTTTTTTGATGCATATCTTCTAATATTCTCTTAGTGAGTGGCTTATTAAGTAACTGTCTCCCATCAGGAAGTTTCCGTTTTCCAGATTGATCTTGTTCTCCCCCTATCTTAAATAATTCTTTTTCTTCTTCTTTACTAAATTTGGGGATTTCCAATTCTCCCCTTTCTGGGGTCAGGATTAACAGAATTGGTTCAGTCCCATTTTCTGCTGCATCTTTGGCTTCTTGGTCTGCTAGGTTATTCCCTCTTATTTCTGGGGTCATCCCTTCTTGGTGTCCTTTGATATGCACTACGGCTATTTCTTCAGGCAATTTTAATGCTTCCAACACTTCTGAAATCAGGCCTTCATGTATCAGTTCTTTCCCCTTTGAATTTAGTAAACCCCTTTCTTCCCAGATCTTTCCAAAGGTATGTACTTTGAATCAGTATAGACGGTCCCCTTTTTGTGTGCTAAATGCTCCAGTGCTCTCTTTAGAGCGTATAATTCACAAGACTGCGCCGACCAATTTGAAGGTAGTTTTCCTTTTTCGATGGCCTGCATATTTATCCCATCGACTAAGGCATATCTTGACATTCTTTTTCCTTGCAAGCATCTGGATGAACCATCCACATATATTCTTTCCTCTTCTAAGAGGGCTTGTTCAGCTAGATCTTCTCGAACTTTTGTTTGGTATTGAGTAATTTCTAAGCAATCATGTGCCAGGTCATCTTTTGGTTCTCCATACAGGAATTGGGCCGGATTGAGGCTTTTGCTTGCTTCTATAGTTAGATCATTACTGTCAATCAGAATTGCTTCATATTTTAATAGCCTGGAGTCTGTTAACCATTTTTCAGCTTTTTGATTTAGCACATTTCGGACCGCATGGGGTGTGTATACAATCAGTTTACTTCCAAAGGTGAGCTTACGGCTCTCCTCCACCAAAATAGCGGTAGCTGCTATGGCTTGAATGCATACTGGCCAGCCACGGCTTACTGGGTCCAATAGTTTAGCTAAATAAGCTATTGGTCTTCTCACCCCTCCCCATTCCCGGACTAATACACCATGAGCTACTCCATTTTCTGCATTCACATATAAATGAAAGGGTTTTTCTAGTGAGGGTAAGCTTAGGGCTGGTACCGAGGCTAGTTTCAACTTCAGTTTTTCTAATTTATTATCATCATCATCTTTGGTCCATTGTATATTGTCTCCCCCTGTTAATTTTTCATATAAAAATTTTACTGCTTGTGTATATCTTTCAATCCATAATCTGCAATATCCCAGTAGCCCCAGCAGTCTCCTAACCTCCTTTTTTGAAGAGGGAGGAGGGAGGGATAAAATCCCTGTAATTGTTTCAGGACTTAGTTGTCAGCTACCTTTGCTTATCAGGTGGCCGAGATATTTTACTTCTGATTCCACAAACTGTAATTTCCTTTTTGATGCCTTTAGTCCCTTTTCCCCAAGAAAATTTAGAAGCTTTATGGTAGCTCCTTTAACTTTCATTTCATCTTCTCCTGATATTAGAAGGTCATCTCCATATTGGATAAATTGTATTCCTGGGGGAGTGGGGAAGGTTTGTAGTATTTCTCCCAAGGCTTGCCCAAATAAATTTGGGGCCTCACAATAGCCCTGTGGCAGTTTAGTCCACCTCAACTGGTTCTTTTTCCCTGTGTTTGGATCTTCCCATTCAAAGGCAAAAATATTTCGGCTTTCCTCTGCCAGTGGGCAGGCCCAAAAGGCATTTTTAAGATCTACCACACTAAACCACTGATGTTGAGGTGGAATTTTGCTTAAAAGAGTGCAGGGATTAGGAACCATAGGGTAGCAGGCCCGTGTTCTTTTGTTTACTTCTCTTAAATCTTGCACTAATTTATAATTTCCATCAGATTTCTTTACTGGGAGAATAGGGCTATTATGAGGGGATTTACAAGGTTCTAGTGTCCCATCCTTTATTAATTCTTCTATCACTGGTTTTAAGCCTTTTCTCCCTTCTAAAGATATAGGGTACTGATGTACACAAATGGGACCTTCTTCTTTTTCAATTGTGACCCTTATGGGGTCAAGATCTAGTCCACCCCTATTCCCTTCCCTAGCCCAAACCTCTCTGTTAATTTTGCTTTCATCTTCTTGGCTAAGTTTAAACACTTTGGCCGTCATTTTCCCTTCTTCTGGTATGACTCCAATCCCCAGTTGGATTTGTAAATCCCTTCCCAATAAATTGCTGCCAGCCTCAGGAGCTAACAAAGCATCCCCTATCCCTATTTTTGTTTCCCCTTCAATAACCACATCTTTAATGACAGAGACCTTAAATCCTTCCCCCTTTGCTCCTGTTACTTTTACCATATCATTACTCCCTTTTGGAATATTCATCACACAAGTCTTTTCTGCCCCAGTGTCAACTATAAATTCCAATACTTCCTCTTCGGGGCCTACTTTTAAAGTTATCAAAGGCTCCAGATGGTATTTATCCCCCCAAAAATAGAGCCCATGATTTCCCTATTTTTCTTCTGTGCGTGTCTCTTGAAATCTTTTCAGATCCCTCCTCAGGTGGGGGCATTCTCTTTGATAATGCCCTTCTTCCTTGCAATAGAAACAGGCATCCCTGGGTTGTTCTTGGAATCTTGATTGTGCTGAGGTTTTATTTTTCTCTTTTCCACCATTTCTGAATCTGGAATGTTTAGGAGTGTTACCTGAGGGCTTTAGATTTTTTTTGGAAGGTACTCTCTCGCATAGTGGCTATCATGATCTTTGCTCCCACTTTGGCTTTTTCTTCATCCCTCCGGACATATATATCTTTTGAGCTTCCCTTACTAGGTCTTGTAATGGTTTCTCATACCAATCTTCTATTTTTTCCAATTTTTTTCTAATATCTGGCCAGGCATGAGTGACAAAGTTAACTCTTAGCAGGGCTTGCCCTGCTAGGGACTCCGGGTCTCTCCCAGAATATTGTTTCATATTCTTTCGGAGCCTCTCCAGCCACTCAGTCGGGGTTTCTTCCTTCCCTTGCTGCCCCTCAAAGGCCTTTCTGACATTTTGTCCTCAGAGTGCCCCCTCTTTTATTCCCTTGATTATCAAATTACAATAATCATTCATATGTCCCCTCCCAGCTTCATCATTTTGGTTCCAGTTAGGAGGTGTAATGGGCATTTTCTGATCCCCGGGTGGACCTTGTTGGTTTTCTTTTCCCCAAATTTTTATTCCAGCAATTCTAATCATTTCTCTTTCTTCTTGGGAGAATATTATTTTCATTATTGATTGCATTTCTTCCCAAGTGAAAATGTTGGGACCTAAGAACTGGTCCAACATTTCAGCTGTACCTATGGGGTCTTCTAATAATCCTTTAATTTCTTTTTTGAAATTCCTAACCTCTGTAGAGGTTAGAGGAGCACTCACAAAGCCGCTTCCCCCTCCTCCCGTAGGTACTTCTCTTAACGGAAAGAAATGAATTTCTCGGCTTCCCTCTGTTTGTTTAGCAATGGAGGGCTTGTTGGGCTGCCTCGGAGCCTTAATGGCACCTCCTGTATTCTGGTATGGTGCTCCTTCGTTAAGAAGAGGGTTGATTTGGGAAGAAAGCACCGAACTCCCCTGGGGAGGAGGGGCAGATTCAAAGTCTGGCGCTGAAGCTGAATATTCTGTGGTGCAGAGGGTGGGGGTGGGGTATGGCAGTGAAGCCAGATATTCCGGAGCACAGGAGGCGGGCACCGGGGCTAAAGCCGGGTTTCTCAAGGCAGGAGAGGTAGGGGCTGAAGCCGGGACGTGTGACCTTTCCCTTGATGCAATTGAGGCTGCTGGGATTCCCGAGATATATGGGAAGGGTGGGATCCCCGGCATGGGCGGGGGCAGGGCTCCCCCCCAGCTCCATTGGGGCGGGAGGGCTGCCGGGGGAAAGGCCCCCGGTGCGGGCGGAGGGGGGGCTGGCGGGGGAAGCCCCGGAGCCAGGGGGAGGAGGGCAGCTTCTGGTGCTGGCGGCGGAGGCAATACTTCTAAAGGGTCTCAGCCTTTTTTCTCTTCTGTTTGCTTTTCCTCTGCGGTTTCTGATATTTTGAAGACTTTGGTTCCCAGAGGTTTTGTAATTCCTGTCCAGCAAGAAGCATATTCTCTCTCCTCAGGGTGAGATGGCTCTTTTGAATTTACAAATACATTTAGAGCCTGGCAAATCCATGCCTCATCAGACCCGTATTTTGGCCAGTACACATGATCAGATCTGATTTCCTTTTTTACCCACTCTTTCATGCAGAATTGAATCATTTTTACTTTCTCTTTTCCTTTTGTAGAAGGATCAGTTTCCCAGTTTGCGAGTTTGACCCCGAGGGGACTGTCTCGGGGTATATCCTCTGGCACCCTTTTATAATTTGAACTTAATTTACTAGGTTGTTGTCCCATTTTCCCAGGAGTTCTCTATTACTCAAAATACCAATTTATCCCCCCCTTTGAAATACTAATTCATTCCTTTAAAACACCAATCTTCACTGCTGTAAAATACTACCCACCCTTTCACAGTACAAAAAACACCAAAAAATTTATTAGAGCCCACCTTCCCCAAAAACAAAGTTAACTTCGAATTACACAGTTTTTCATTCACACATTCACTCTTTTTTAATATTTGTTCACTCACTCATTCCTACTCACAACAGAATAATAAGGTACCTCTTTCAAGTCACTTGTTAGTATCCACCCATGGGTATGATATAATCCTTAGGATTCTGGGTGCTCTTGGATTTCCCTCAACCCAGCATTGCTAGCATCCAAACCCCAACCTCTCTTGGGGTACTTTTAGGCCCTGGGTGCTCTTGGAGTTTTCCTCAACCCAGCATATGGGGGGGTAGCTCCCACTTTGCAACCCCTTCTCTGGGACCCCGTCCCAGTCACCCCCGGAGATTCTTTCACTCCGCTTATCTCTCGCTTTGTCTCCTCGCTGGCCGCTGTTCTCGTGAACAAGACGGAACGGCAGCACTCAGAGACTGCCACACTCGCTTCGCAGATCTGGGGGCAACCAGCCCACGTCTCATTCACACACGCTCATCTCCCGTAACCACCCCCTTTTTCTTTGGACAATACTTCCCAGTCCTGTTTCTTTTCCAGTGTCTGTGGGATTTTTGTCGAGAGCGCTCTCTTTCATTTGCTTTATTTTTGTGTCTTTCTTGTCCTCCGGGTGTTGCCCTGCTGCCACCAAATCACGCCAGAGGATGCTAAGCAAAGGTCCTGCCAACTTGGGCGGGAGGCGCCTTACCCTTGCTTCTTGAATCCTCCCACGCTTTTCAGAGGCGAGGTGTAGCTCCGGGACGAGCCCTTAATTGTGAAAAACGAGGTTCACTCTCCTGTGAGAATTTAAAGGGTTTAATATAAAGACAATAAGAGACACATCAAATAAAGCAACGGGGTAATGGCCGGGTGCCTTGGTGCTCTGCCAAGAGCACACCTGATGCCAGAGGTGAGTCTTTTTTATACCATTTTTACTGTCTGTTCTTTATTCATATTAAAACTTTTCCTGGAGCTGTTCTGCATGGCCACTCCTTGGTTCCGCCTTTTTAGAGCATGCGTAGTCTTCTGCCTTGTGGTTTTATTTCTCTTGATTCTTGGGGTTGGGCCCGCTAGGCAAGAGTCGATGGTAGGGTGGATTTCTTAATTCTCCAGACAGACAGGGCTGATTGCAGCTTTGGGCCTCTTCGTCTCTCCGGGCAGAGTGGTGATAACGGCTCTTGGACTCTCCTGGCCGCCTGTTCTCCGGGCGGAGTAGCCTTTGGGCCCTTTTGCTCCCTAGACAAAGTGTTGATTAGCAGCTTTTCGGGCCTCATCCTCTGTTCGTTTGGAGGTTATCTTACGTGCTCACACTTGTTAACATTCTTGCTAAAAAGAGAGAAAACTACATCCACACAGCAAAAAGCATTTCTAACATTATATAATATCTACTTTATACTTTGCGAGAAGCCAATATAATATATGTTTATAACACCTCCATTGGCGACCTCCTTTTCCCTCTGATTCAGCTACCTTGTGGTAGGTGCGATGGTGCTGAAGAAGGGTGGCGGCTTGGCACAGTTGCTGTCACAGGTGGATCTTTGAGTGGCATGTGTGAGGGTAGGAGGGTACGGCACCCATAGCTGAAGGCAAAAAAGGTCAGGGCATGTCATCAGCCGCAGTCGTGCTAAGTTGTTCATCTATGCAAACTGCTTGCCGAGTTGTTCCTTTCTTAGGTAATGGGGGCTTGTATCAACCAGAACTGCAAATGGTCAGTATTTGCAGAGAAGGTTACTTGGACTGTTGTTGAAGTGAGTGTAGCAGTTTCTATGGCATTCTGCAAAAAAAGTGACAGGTCTCCCTGTGTTCCCCAGTTCTTAACAAAGATGAAGTTAACAAACCCCTGAAAAGAGGTTTTGCAAAACTTCAGGGATATTTTCCTACTAGTACTGTAGAGACAACCATAGTCACCTTGTCTTTCCAAAAGTGAAGGTTCCCTATTTTTGTCCAAGAGCATCAAGTGCTTTTGATCAGCGTTTGTGTGCATGCATTAGCCTCGTTCTTGCTCTTCCTTGGAGAACTTTTACAATACTCACATGATCTGTGTAGGCTGCAGACTGCAGTGGTGAACTTCAAGGCTTCCAGCAGAAGGGAGATGCTGTCCACGTTTTGGATTCTCCTTAGCCTGAACCTTCAATGTCCAATAACGCAGCGTTTGGTGCTCGAGGCACTGACTCTGGCGTGCCCCTGGTCAGAGACAGTCCAGCTGCGTTACCTCCACGCGTCGCTGAAGCGACTTCGGGATCAGGAAAAGAGCTTGCTGGGCTAGCTAGCTGGCTTCTTTGCAGAGGGAAACACGGCAGGAGCCGTTGATGTCGGCTCACGTTAGCTCAGAGACAAAGGAAGAGAGGGGCTGTTCAGGTCTGGCTTCTAACAGGTTTAATGCGATAGGATGAGGATGAGGTCGGATTGATGGGAATCCGCTCCTCGGAGCCTTGTCCTCAGTTTTATAGGGAATTTGAAAACCCCCTGTAACTATTCCTGAAAAGACCTGCCTTGCTAAATTAGTGCCTTTTAAGTCTTGTGTCCCCAGGATAGAACAACAAACTCACAAAGATAACAGCAGTGGATCTACAGGACTTCTGCAGGCCTTCTGGACTGCAGACATCTCTGACCAAAGGCCACAGATGACGTGTACCCTGATCCTGCCGAACGCCCGTCCGCCCTGGACTCAGCTTCAAGGTTTGATTGATACTGGTGCTGATGTAACTATCATCTCCTTCTCTGCGTGGCCTCCCTCATGGCCTTTACCCCCAGTGGGATCGGCCATCACAGGATGAGGATGAACCACACAGAGCTATTGAAGCGAACGGCCTGTGACGGTGAAGGACTCAGAGGGGCACACAGCTACAATTAGGCCTTATGTTACTACCACTTCCCTTAACCTTTGGGGACGGGATGTGTTGGCAGCCTGGGGCATACGGATCGGGACAAATTTTTAGCAGGGGTCACTGTGCGCAAAGGTGCACAGTATCCTACACTGCCTTTGCAGTGGTTGATTAACACACCAATCCGAGTCAGACTCTGCTTAGTTAGTTGAATTAAGGGCTGTTATCATGGCTTTTCAACGATTCTCACAGGAACCTTTGAATTTGGTTACTGAAGCCGACTAGCAAAAGCTCGTATACAATTAATCACCTTACGGTACCACAAAATTCAAAGAATCCTGTTCTTCTGAATCACTTTCTCTCATTGCAATCTGCAGGCAAGAGACAACTGCCCTGGGCAAAAGTCTGGGTGTGGAATTTACTCACTAACCAGTGGGAAGGCCTGCGGGAACTTATGGTTTGGGGTCGTGGCTATGCTTGCGTTTCTACAGATACTGGGGTACGGTGGCTAGCTGCAAAATGTGTTCGCCCTGCCCTACGGCACCAGAGGCAGAACAGGCAACCTCCAAATGATGACCAGAACACCAACCATCCAAGTGGCCACCAGAATGTAGATCATCAGCCATCAGACTCTTCTGATGATGACCAAGATGTTGACCATCAGGCAGATGGTCCTTCTACAAGCAGAGACTGGGATGGTCCTTCCACAAGCAGAGACTGAACTTTAAATTTCTTGTTATGGAGTCAGATCGTTAAAGCCTTAAGGACATATTTAGAATTAATAACTGATGTAAATTTCTATTTAGGATTAATAGTGGAGTTGTTATCTTATCAAACAAAAAGGGGGAATTGTAGATACCAAAATGCTGCTAGCGAGGATTTTCTTGCTATTTTCTAAGTCTGTGAGAGACTTTTCTCTCTCACAGAAGAGGTAGCAGAGTATGTAAACAACCAAGCCACCTGCAACCTTGAAAAGTCTGGTTTATGGTCTAGTAGAAAAATATTTTGACAATGGATGGTTTAGGATTTTAGCCAATCACCCCAAGGGGGGGGGCTGATCCTTTGTCCAATTAGACTATGAAGAAAAAAGTCTGTAAAAGAGTTTGTGAAATAATTAAATGAATAAATCTTGGTGCACAATTCCTGCCTGCTGGATCTTCTCTCCTCCTCCTCCCTATGGCTGCGGGACACAGTGATACACCCTAGGGCCCAGGCCTGCGGTAATAGACCACAATTACAAGTGAACTGCAACACAAGCAGCTAACACATTCCTCCTGTGATAAATGAGTGAACGATAAATTTTGTCTTTCGCATCTATCACTTTAACATTTAGAAGTGAGAATGTACTATGTAGAAATAGTGTTAAGGTAAAATATAGGTAAGTAAAAACAAGACTAGAGTAAATTGTAACTTCGAATGAGTGGTAACATGTTGGGAAACGTAGGAAGAAACACATGATAATAAATGTCCTTTAAGTTGAGAAATTACAGAGGTGGAAACCAAGACATCTTCAAGAAACAAAGAAGATAAACCGCATGCATCCCAGGAAGTCTGTTATCTCATCAAAACTCACACCTCCCAAAGAACCCATCAACTACAAATTAGGTTGGAGACTGAGGAGGCACCGGAGGGGGGTGCCTGCCTTCAATTCTGGAGCTACTCAGAGGACCGAGGTGGCAGTGTGCTGGCGTGTGCTGGCGCAAGGGGGCAGAGACGGAGGGGGGAAAGTTGAGTGAAGTGTAAATGACTTTCTGGGCTTAAGGACTATGTTTAAAGAAGTACTAAAGTTCACAGTAAAATGAATGGAGCCACGCCTCTAGCAATATTGCTAAGTGCTCCTGCACTGTGATATGCCTTTGTTCTACTAATAAATGCTCAATATTATGCTGCTGAAAATTCCGCTTGGGAATTCATCTTTCTCACTTCTTCCCTTAAAATCAGTTCTAAGAATTTAGTGTGAAATACATTTAGGCTTGGTCCACATTATTTTTAGTTCAAATAAACACATCTAAATTTTTTCCATCTTTCCCATTAAAGGATTTTGGTTTTGGCTCATTCTTTCAGCATTTTGCCAGCAATCTGCTCAATGCTCTTTCCTTAGGAATGAAAGCTGTAGCCTGATATTACAAAGTGTTTGGTGAAACCTTTACCATGACTCTCAAGTCGCAACATGCCAGATAATCACTGGTTTTCAAAGCTGCTTGAAGATAGAAGGAAAGCGTCAAAGGTTTATGCATGAATCAGCATCCCCTTGTCACAACGTCATGCTGCAGTGATCCTTGCAGAGCTCTAAGACTGGATTTAAAGGAGAAAAGCTCAATACTGGCTCCTGAGCCAGCAGGATGAAACATCCAAGATTGTACATATATTACTTCTGTGCTAAAACTACTGTATGAAAACGTCTTACCATTATGGCAGTTTTATAGTACTCCATAGGAGACATCTCTTTAAATGACTCTAATATCCTTTCAGTGCTAAAATTGAGAAGGGGGTTGATCCATAGTTAACTCATGTAAACACGAGTGAACTACTAAGAGACACCAAATGTTAATCACAAAACCTAAGCAGCAGGATTCGCCTTAATCTTGTCAAGATAAGAGGAACAGGATCTTTTGAAAACCGGCACAGAGATCGCTGCATCAGCCACCGAAGAACTGTGCATGCTCCAGAAAGAAAGGTAAAAAGTGCATTGTGACAAAGACTACTGATCTTCATCAGAAAGACCCTCGAGGAAGAAGAGGAGCCTTCCTCAGTGCGCCCATCAGCGTACACAGCGCATGCATGGCACGTATGCTAATGATATTAATGACTTCCGAGAAGTAATTTCTAGAACCACTCCTATCCCAAGAATTGTGATGAATGTTCATAAATTTTACACATAATGCTGGACTGTATGGAGTGCTCTGTGTGTGTGTGTTAGGAGGAGTGATCCCCCATGCACCCAGCGCCGAATAAAGCAAATACCCGCTTCTCTGACTCTGAAGCATCTCTAGGCCTGGTTTTGGGCAATTCAAAATAGGTGAATACACATTACAACTACAGCTGAAGTTGTTGCGTAGGCAGATTGAAGAGGAAAGGATTTCATCTTCATCACTCTCCTTCTTTCTTGTTTTGACAGAATTAAGAACTTGTAAAAAATCTGATATCACTGATGCTCACCACTCTTCCAATTAGACTACGCTCACTTAGGCAACGAAGTCCAGAGCTTCGGATATCTCCCGCTTCTGCCCTAGGAATTGCTTCCAGTGCTGTACCTTTGCTCCAGCTGCGAAACCAAACCAGCAGAACCAAGGAAGTTCTCTCTGAATGAACCATTGCTCTTGAAGGCTACAACGGTAGTCATGGCAGTGAACACTGCTCTTCACTGGGCCATTCCTCTGAAAAAAAACCATGCACCACCTCTCAACCTAAACCGTTAAGCCTCCTGCTGATGCTGACTGACAAAGCGTCCAACTGCACTTAGATTCCAACAGCTACTTCCAATGACCTGTCAACAGAGCTTTGCAGACTTGCAACAGAGCAACAAACTAAAGGGGCTATGTTTCATGGCTGTTTTTCAAACATCATTGACTTATGTCCCTTTGCCAGCTTAAGTGAAGGTGGCCCATCCACCTTGGTCAAAATCAGCAGAATTTTGGCCCAATTTGTTGTTACGCAACACATCATGACACAATCTCTTGGTGTTGATGCAAAATTCCCACTGAAGTGCATGTCGTTACATGACTTAAGGCTACCTACTCACAGAGTGTCCACTCCACTGCCACACCCATTTTCTGGCCACCTTGAAATGACTGAGCTGTCTTACTGTTCCCAACATTCCTCAGGGGTACGTGACCACCATAGCCTCCCTTCTGAAGTTTAGGAACCTAAGTAGTACTAGCAATAGCAGTTTATCCAAAATCCATTTGCTCCATCAACAAACTCCGAGCAAGCGCTGAGAATTAGTTTCAAGACTTCTACATATATTTACAGGGAGCTTTTTGTTTGCTTGTTTGTTTTTAAAGCAGATGGAGTAGTGCGATGTTTCCCTGAGGCTACCAGGGCTGCGAGGCAGGCAGGCAGAGCCCTGGCATGGGTGGCACAGGGGACCCCGGGCGCTGACGGCTGCCACCAGCGCAGGCCAGCTCGGAACTGGCAGGCAGGGCTGCACCCCGCGTCTGCCACAACAGCTGCAGCTTCTGCAGCCTGAAACACAGCTGGCTCAGGGGTTCAAATTAAGAGCCAAAACCTTTTGCTGCTCAATTTGGGGCAGAGAAAGGTCATCACTTCTAGCATGGCATAAGCCTGCCACTACATTTCTGTGAAGGAAAATCACCTTGTTAGAGTGAAACTCCTGAGTAAAATACTGAAGCGCTTTCAGATTCGTATTATCTGACATTTCTGTGACCTTCTTTTATACCTGCATTGTTTCCTACTGCTGGTTTTGGGCACAAGTTCTGTGTACACTATTCTGGAAACAAAAAAATAACCCAAAACCAACACCCACTCCTCCCCCACCATCACTCCTTCCCCAGCCCCAAGCCTAACAAAACCAGCCTGCAGAATGTGCAGGATTTCAAATGAGAACAAGCATAGATGGGACATCAAAAGATGGATTCTCCTTAGACATTTGTGCATGCAGTGCTCTGCAATCAACTCCTAAATTCTACTCCTCGTACACCAAATATTTGTCTTGGGAACTCCTTGTTCTCCATTCCAACCCTTCTGAGAGGGTAATCGAGGAGTTACTCTACATATTTTAAGCACATGTTGCACTAGTCAAATCCAATGCACAGCATTACTTGACTAACTGAGGCGGTGGCAAGGTCAATTAAGACCTGTTCATGTCTTAATTTGGAGCTCTTCCAACTGCTTGAAAAGTGAAGCCTTGGACGTTGAAGGTTCAGACTAAGGAGAATCCAAAATGTGGATAGCATCTCCCTTCTGCTGGAAGCCTTGAAGTTCACCACTGCAGTCTGCAGCCTACACAGATCATGTGAGTATTGTAAAAGTTCTCCAAGGAAGAGCAAGAACGAGGCTAATGCATGCACACAAACGCTGATCAAAAGCACTTGATGCTCTTGGACAAAAATAGGGAACCTTCACTTTTGGAAAGACAAGGTGACTATGGTTGTCTCTACAGTACTAGTAGGAAAATATCCCTGAAGTTTTGCAAAACCTCTTTTCAGGGGTTTGTTAACTTCATCTTTGTTAAGAACTGGGGAACACAGGGAGACCTGTCACTTTTTTTGCAGAATGCCATAGAAACTGCTACACTCACTTCAACAACAGTCCAAGTAACCTTCTCTGCAAATACTGACCATTTGCAGTTCTGGTTGATACAAGCCCCCATTACCTAAGAAAGGAACAACTCGGCAAGCAGTTTGCAAAGATGAACAACTTAGCACGACTGCGGCTGATGACATGCCCTGACCTTTTTTGCCTTCAGCTATGGGTGCCGTACCCTCCTACCCTCACACATGCCACTCAAAGCTCCTTGCGTGGAGCTCTCGCACCACCTATGACAGCAACTGTGCCAAGCCGCCACCCTTCTTCAGCACCATCGCACCTACCACAAGGTAGCTGAATCAGAGGGAAAAGGAGGTCGCCAATGGAGGGAAGTTGTACCCCCTGACAGCTAAGCTCCAACTACGGTGTCGCTTATGTCCTTCCCAGGACGGGCGGGAAAACGCCTCGGCGCAGCGCAGCGCTGGCCGGGAGCGGCCGGCACGGCACCGAGCGCGCTCCCCACTCCCTCCCGCCCGCGCCGCTGCGGAGACCCCGGGTTCGCCGGAATCGGCCACATGCTGCACGGAGGGCAGCGCGGCAAAGGCGGCCTCCCCTCGTCGCCCGGGGAAGGCCGGCCTCGGATCCCCGCTCTCTCCACCGGCACGGGCAGTGCCAGCAGCCTCTCGCTGTGGCCGCCGCTGGCCGAAAGCCTCGCCGCGCACCGCCCGGCCGGCCCCGCCGCTCCGCGGGCTCACACGGCACCTGCCGTGGGCGGCCGCCGAGCGACAGGAAGCAGAAGCGCTCACCGCCGCGCCGCTCGCCGCCCCGCCCGGGCGCTCCTCTCCTCGCGCTACCACGATGGCGCCGGCCCGCCCCGCCTTCCCCGTCGCCTGCGGCGCAACGCGGCTGCTCCGAGCCACGCAGCACGCGTGCGGCCGGGCCCTGCCGAGCTGCCGGCGGAGCCGGGGCACAGCACGGGCGGGAGAGCTTCCGGCGAGGCTGGGCGGGCGGCGAGCGCGGCCGAGCGTGAGCGCGCCAGGCGGGCGGCGGGCGGCGGCGCGATGGAGAGCTAGATGGAGGCGGCAGCACCGCGCGGCATAAAATAGCTGATCGTCCGGCAGCCGCCCGCTCCGCAGCCCCTCGGCTGCTGTCGAGAAGGGCCCCAGCCCTGGCCGCGCCGGTGGCGAGGCGGCTCCGCAGCCCGCGGGCAGCCCTGGCGGGGCAGGGGAGCACTGCGGGCAGCCCCGGGGCCGCGCAGCCGTCTGCAACGCGCGGTGGGAGCCGCTGGGAACTATTTTACACGTTCCGGGGGGCAGGAGAGGAGCACGGAGACCACGCGGCAGGTCGCTGCCGTTAGGGAAAATTAATCCACGATGCCTGAGGTTTATATCCGAAAAGGAGACAGAGGAGTCCTGCAACATTCTTCGACTACAGGGAGAGTCCATGGGGCTTTTCCCATGGCGTCTGTCAAACGGTTGCGGGATGCAGCCCCCTTTTGATGCCAAGTTCCCGGCCACAGCACCCTCTTCCTTTTCCCCACTGGCTGAGGTATTCGGGAGATACAGACTTCCGGAACTGCCTACTCTATGCGCCCCCCTCTAATATGCACCCCCCTCTTGGCATCGAGAAGAAAGAAAAGAACCCCATTCCTAATGCTCTTAAGTCTTTGTTGCCTTGCTCTAGGTTCAGGAATTTAACACGGCCTTGATTAATCAACAGTCTCTGATGATTAGTAACAGTTCTAGAGAACTCCTAGTTTCTTCTGTTACTTCACTAGCCATAACTTCCTAGCCTTGTCTACAGGCCGATTCACACGGTCTCTTTGTAAAGACTCATCCATCTCATTCCTTTTAATCCCTCCTCTTTTTATTTGCTCTGTATTTGTCTTTACAAACCTTAATTACCATGGATTTAATTTTTTCTTCTGGAGTCTTCTTGGGTTTTGCTATTATTTGCAGTGACATCCTTTTCTGTCCTTTTGTAGTCATTTCTGGATCAGGTAGGCATGGCTGCTAGCGGCATCCCCTTGAGCACCTGCTGAAAGAGCTGCCGCCAGCATGGTGTCACACATGGTAAAAAGATGAGAGTTGCTATAGCATGTAAGAGGAGGAATCGTATTCATTTAGCCCAGAGCTGGCCAGTTAACCATGAAAACATGTCCCATCCCCATCCTTTCAACATTTGGACAGGTCCACGAGCTGACGTTATTTCCTTTGTTATTTGTTTGACCACTTTTCCGCTGTCATCTGCTTGCAAACAGCAGCTCGAGTCATTTAATTTCCCACAAACTCCTCCTTCTTCTGCCAACAGATAATCTAATACCATCCAATGTTGAAATACCGCTTTCCTCATTTAAGTGGGTTGCTCAGCAAAAAGGTCAAGCGCTGTGGCTGGCTGGTTGGTAATTATTTCCGAGACAGCTTGTAACCTAATTATCTCCTTCAAATGATAAATGGGTTCCCAGGCATCTGGGATTAATTCCTTAGGTTTCCAAGGGGCTGGTCCATCGTGTTGGGTAACTTGTTCTGTTGGCCGTTCATCATTTCCCCGTTTTGGGGTGCTCCCTCCAGCCAGGGCTGCATCAGCTGACTGCTTTTCTCTAATTAAATCATCACAGATTTTGATTCCTAAGCGATTTCCCAGAACTTGTAGTAGCAAAAAGAACAACAGTCTACTAAATATACCATATCCCTGACCAGTTTGGAGGTAACCTGAGCTAAGCATGTTGGCCACAAATCCAATACTGTCCTTTCAAAGCCCGTGTTCCATTAGCAAAGGAACCTACCCATGGTCATCAATTGGTGGCTCAAAATACAGCAGGATTCCCGGGCCTAACGGTCCTCCAACAAGAGTTGCCCCACCATAAGGGTCCCAGCATTTGCATTTCCAAGCTCCCGCACAGGGTTCCCACCTACATTTACATCTGCAAGCTGCTTGGTTGGATTTGGAGCAGAACTCACTAAAAGGCTTTGAGTTCCAATCCGGTGTGGCCATTCCCACTGATAATCACAAACAACATGTCTTCTACTTGTGGAATTTTTGTGGGGACTGCTCAAAAACAGGTGGTCAAAAAAACCCCTTGTCCCTCCCCATTGCTTTACAGGCTTCCAAATATTTTTGGTAAGTGTGATAAGAACGCCTTACGCAGCTACTGTTAGTGAGCCGAACAGGTATTTGATTGCATTTGCCTTGATATTTGGAACAATTGGAAGGAGGGCAATTGGGGGTCCAAACCCAGTTGTTCAAGCCCAGAGGGAAAGTCAATTGACAATTGCCTTTTCCTACATAGACACGCCCTATCCTATTTAGGCAATAAGTGCCTGTTGGAGAAGAATGAAGTGGCCATGAACTTCCTTCTTTGGCCCCAAATCCCATCCCACTGTGGCCCTCACATTGACCCACCATTTAGGTTCAGCTGGGCTAGCCAACTATGGCCACTCTTCAGATCCTCCTGGCCCTCCACAGAGCCAGCAATTGCTAAGGTTAAAAACTTTTGCTACTTCTTCTCCTAAGGCTGCAAATTGATTCTCCCACTCCTGGCCTAAACTCAGCTAACCATATCAAAGTAGAATTAGTAAGGAAAATGTTTTAATAGTGTCATCTAATTAGCTAGTCTAATTTTCCCGTTGTCTTCTGCAGCACCTGTGGCAATTGAAGACACAGAAACCACTTAACGTAACAAAATGGCCACAAGTATTAGCCCCCAAGTGAGTGGAGATTCTAGAGGAGAGATGCCTATACAGTCTATTTCAGCAGACGGTCTGAAGGTAGGACTGCGGGGCTTCTTCCGATGTCGAAGCACTGCCTACTGCTCCGGCCCACTCCTGCAGAGTGTCAGTCACGGCCTCCCGGCCTTCTCCTCCAGCTGAGATGTGCAAATCTCCGAGGCTTCAGAGACCTTGACCCGAGAGTGACGGGTTCACCTGTGTTCAGCTTACTTGACGGCTGTTTTCTGTCGTCAGTGACACTTGGAATGGGCCACGCCATTTCACCAGCACTGGCGCTTCTTTCTACTCCTTAATTAGGACTCAATCTCCTGGTTGGATGTTAAAAGCAGCAAAGTCCAAAGGCCGGGCTTGCACCAGCTGAGTTTCCTGTTGAAGGGGTTTCACAAGAAGCAGGATCCTGGCCACAGATGGTTTTAAAAATGCATCACTTGCCTCTACCCCCCCCCACTGGGTGGAGACTTACCAGGGCAATTGCAAACAACGATTGAAAGGGAGATAACTGAATCTCTCTTCTGGCTTGGGCCCTCATTCTCACCAAAGCCAATGTCCAAAGCCCTACCCATGGCATCTTGGTTTCTATTACCAGCTTCAAAAGGTGTTTATTTCTCTCTTCATTGTTTTCTACCCGAGCCGAGCTCTGGGGGTGCCAGGGCCTATGGAGGTTCCATTGTGTTCCTAAAGAAGCCAAAACCCCTTGAAGGATCTTTCCTGCAAAATGAGTTCCCCTATCTGAATCTATTGCTTCTACAATGCTGTATCTTGGAATGATTTGTTCCAAAAATGCCTTAAGAACTGATCCTGTCATTACTGAAGTAGTTGGAAATACTTCTGGCCACCTTGCTAGCTGACATACGATTACCAGAAGATATTAAGCCTTGCCACTTGGGGCATCTCCGGAAAATCCACCTGGCATCTTTGGAAGGGCCATGCAGCCCAAGGCCTCCCTCCTCTAGCAAGTTACTTTGTAACTTGGCTGTTGGCTTTAGCACAGATCAAGCAACCTTCAACAGCTCCTTTTGCCAGTCTAAAAAGACCCCCAGCAACATACATCATGAGATAGGCTTCTGCCAATCCTCAGGAAGTGCAAGAACTCTCTTAATGGAGTTGCTTTAATATTGGTAGGGCCAAAGGTTCTGGTATCTCTTGTTTGCCATCCCTTGGAAACCAATTCTTGCCTTTTTTCTCTGCCACACGACTTTTAACTGTATGTCAAACTGCTGCGGTAGAAAAGACAGCTTCCTGGGCAGTGATGGAGTCACGGGGAGCAAAGGGGGCATCTTGGAGAGTTCTGGCAGAAGTGTGGCTTTCTGAGTTTCTTCATCCACCAAAAAGGAGACAGAGGAGTCCTGTAACATTCTTCAACTCCAGGGAGAGGCCATGGGGCTTTTGCCATGGAGTCTCTCAAATGATTGCGGGATGCAGCTCCCTTCTGATGCTAAGTTCCTGGCAACAGCACCCTCTGAGGTACTCGGGAATTACAGACTTCCGGAACTGCCTACTCTATGCCCCCCTCTAATATGCACTCCCCTTTTGGAATGGAAAAGGAAGAAAACCAAACTATTCCTAATGCTAGGAAGTCTTTGCTGCCTTGCTCTAGGTTCAGGAATTTAGCAGGGCCTTGGCTGAGCAACAGTCTCTGTTGATTAGTAACAGTTTCTAGAACGAATACTTTCTTCTGTTACTTCCCCCCCTGTAAATTCCTAGCCTTGTCTAAGGAGAGATTCACACGGTCTCTTTGTAAAGACACATCTATCTTACTCCTTTCACGCCCACACCTTCCTTGCGGTGGAACGGCTCTCCCCGGCACAGCACCTGGCACAAAACCCCCGTATACGCACACACACACCTGCACTTACCCTGCACTCCACTGCACACACACACACACACACACCCACACACCTCCCGCACACTAACACCCCCTCCACATCCCCACCATGCTACTTGCAGTGGCCCCGCCCCTGCCATCCCCACCGGCTGGCAGCACCCACTCCTCGCATGCTTCCCCATGCCTTGCATTTCCTTGCTGCCCCCTCTGTAGCCTTCCCTCAACCTGCCTTTTCTCCCCTGCCTTGCACTGACTTGCTCACCCATCCCCCACCTGACTTCCTTTCACATTCGTCTAGGTCTGGCCTCACCTTTCCTTTTCCTTCTAGGACCCTCATTGCCTTGCCTCGCCTCGCAAAGCCACCACTTGCCTTGCCTTGCCCTTGAACCCCTCCCTTGCCTTGCATGACCTTGCTCACCCCTCCCCCACCTGGAATTCAACACCCCTTTTCAATGACATTTCTGGGCCTTGCCCTGCCCTTTCTGCTCCTCCGAGGAATCTCAAAGCTCTCAAGCATCTCCGGTGTTTCAGGATCCCATGAGAGGAAGACCAGGGGAGGACGCATGTTGCCACACTCATCTCTGTGGGCAGCCTTTGTCTGGGAGCAATCCTTGCATGTCTTGAACCTTGGAGGGGCAATTCACATTTTGCCCTTGAGCTCGGGGACCAGAAAGAGAGTTCTTTTGCATACAAGGGAAGGCAGGTAGCTCAAGTCTTTTAGGTACAGAGGAGAGATGACCCACGCGGGATCAAGGCCACACAGAGCACTTGGTCCTGGCCACTTTTGTGCACCAGCAGTCCTTGAATGTACTTCTCACCTGCCTTGCCTGGCCTTGCCTTGGCAACACAACACTTGCCTTGCCTTGCCCTGCTAGCCCTCTGTAGCCTTGCATTCCTTTGCAGGGCCCTGCCCCGCACATGACCTGCCTACTGTTTTCCTCCAGGGCCTTGGCTTGCTGAGCCCTTCCTGTTTCTGCCTGGCCTTCCCATCAGTGGCCCTTCCTTCCTACAGCCAGCCTTGCCTCTAACTTCTGGGCCTTCTCTTGCCTACCAGTCCATTTGCTTTCCCCTCACTGCTCTGGCCTTGCCTACCTCTCCCTTGACTTGCCCACAATTGCCTGCACTCGGTTTGCAGCGCCTTGCCTGCATGGAAGGCAAGGGAAAGAGTGGTAGGCCGGGCAAAGCAAAGCCAGCAAGTTGTAGGCAGTGCGAGGCAAGGCAGACGTAGGCAAAGGAAGCAGAGCAAGGGTACCTTAAGAAGAACTAGACAAGGCAAGGCCAAGAGACTCGGAGTGCCTTTCCTTGGGAAGGCAAGGACATAGTGCCAGTGTTGCTGGAGCAGATGTTAAGGTACTGTGGGGAGGAATAGTCCAGCAAGACATTTCTCTTCTGGCCCCTGTGCGTGTAGGGGCAATTGTTGGACATATTCAATACTGGAGGCGGATCAGTCGCTGGATGTGTTGTATTTTGGAGGAGGGGATGCCGTTTCTTTGGAGATGGGCTTGTAGTTGCTCTCTTTGGCAAGGAAGGCAGGTTTGGATGTGCACATCAGGTACTCCTAGGGATTTTAAAGGCTTTTCCCAACAGGCAGAGCTCTCTCTGGGTTCGAGCTGTTGAGCTGTCAGTGGGAATGCAAAGGCCAAGCTCTTAAGCTATTTGTCCTGGTGCCTTCAGTGTGTGAGCAGTCCCTGGTGCCGTTGCCTTTGGATCCTGACTCTGGGAGAGGGAAGGCTTAGGATGGTACCTAGAGCTGAGAAGGAGAGTGCTGAGAACAGCGTGTGTGCTGCTAGTTTGAGGGGTGCAGGTGAAGTTGTAGGCAGCAAGATCTTCCTCA
This sequence comes from Aphelocoma coerulescens, assembly GCF_041296385.1. Lineage (NCBI taxonomy): Eukaryota > Metazoa > Chordata > Aves > Passeriformes > Corvidae > Aphelocoma > Aphelocoma coerulescens. The sequence goes on from NW_027183472.1 coordinate 740,993, forward strand.
GCTGGCACTGTTTTGAGCCCTGTTTTTGCCAGATGGTTTCAAGTTGGTGGGCGGAATCTGCGAGAGGGAAAAGATTTGTTTGGGCCAAAGAGGTGTGGTGTAAAGAAGAGTGTGCTCTTGGAAGGGGAAGATGAGGGCAACCTTTTTGTCCTGACACCGTTGATTTGAGTGCAGGGCCGTTTGCAAGTTGCCTCTGTCTGCCCTTGGGGTGGTTTCGAGCTGGGCCAGGTGCTTGGCCTTCTTTTGCAAGTCTGCAGCGCCGTCGTGTGGTTGTTTCCATGAGCGCTGACAGTGCCCGGCAAAAAGCGCTTGGCTGGCGCGGCCCCAGTCGTGTGGAAGCAGTTGGTGGAAGAGCTCTGCTGTGCATCCTGCCTCTTGGAGACATAAAAGGATGTAACCCTGCGCGTAGCGGGGAAGCAAGACGAATCTTTTCATTGTTGGCTGAGCAGTTTCTAGGCGGCAAAAGTAAAGGCAGTTTCAGCACGGCCTCTTTCTTTCAGAACCTTTTCTGTGCCATCATGAACATGCTCAACATGCCACTCGCACCCGCTGAACTGCATCAAAGGCTCTGGAGATAGGCACTTTCCTTCAAGCTCTCTGTAGCATCGTACCCTCCACCTCTGGCGGATCCCAAAGCCCTTCCAAACATCCAGCAGCTGCACGCAGAGAACAAGTGCTAGAACAAGGCGTTGGCCTTCCTAGTCCTTTTAAAGTCTGTGAACTAGGCGAAACATTCCAGTGAGCAGCACTTTCCTTCGCAACTATATCTAGAGCATCATCACATTCTCTCCAAGTGGGTAAGTCCACCCTTGCAGCGCAGCGTTTGCAGCCACAGTTCGGACTGAGAGATAGGCCAGGTGAGAAAGCATTTCTTGACTATCCCTCTTCTCTGGAAGACTTGATACTCGCAGCGCGACCACGTCCACACACCTTCAGTGTGGCCAGGTTCAAGCAGCTAGAGCTCCCAGAGATGGGAGAGTCAGGAGAGAAGACGTTCCAAAAGTACCGTGTACTTACAGCAGCATTAAAACTGTGCACAGCAGTCTGCAGCACTGTAGACTGCGGCTTCTCCGACAGACGAGCCATCCCATTGTTGCCTCTCGCAGCCTGCTTGCTAGCTGCTCTCCTGAAGAAAAGAACTAGAAGAAAAAGCCAATGCTGGGCTGCACCTTCCCCTTGCCTTACGTAAAGCCACCTAAACTCCCCGCTGCACTCTCTACTTCCCCTCTCCTTGGAAGCGACCACTGTGTTTGCTGCATCTCGAAGCCTAAAGTTAAGCGCCAGTGGTTTTGGGGATGGTTGGAAGAGGGATAAGTAGTAGCACAAGGAAGTAGTTGTCGTTGAACTTCCTCCTTCTCAATGCTAACGTGAATTGGGCAGGCAGGCGAGTGCTAGCCACGCTCCTTTCTCAGTTTGTACGCTGCGGACACGAGTCCGGTGCTCTGCGCCTTCGTTCGGCCTCTTTAGTACCCATGTCGCTCTTTCATTCAGCCGGAGTCGAAGCGTCGTCTACTTCTCGCCCAGAGAGCACGGTGCCGGCAGCGAAATGCCCCAGCCGACTGCTTCTGCCGACACACGCCTGGTCTATGCACTTTCCCTCGCAGCGACATACAGCAGCACTTTCGGTCTTTCTTGTCGTCCAAATGGAAAGGGAAAGATTCTCTGCTATGTCCCGCCCAGAGAACAGTTTTAGGTCAACCAGCACGCCCAGAGCTTGCCCTCGACGCGTGGAAACTTGTGTTTGCACCACATTCAAGTGGTAGCCGTCTTTCCTTTACAGGCTGCAGAACGCCGTCAGATCGCGGTGCTCTCTGCACCTGCCTTCTCAGTTCCAATACCGCCGCGCACAATACAGCTTTGCAGGAAGCAAACACGCGGATAGTCATGTCGCTCAGAAGAACGTGCCAGGACGAAAAGATGTTCTTCCTTTCTCCTCGTCGCCCATATTGTGGTGCTGTATTAAAAGCCTTGGCCAGCGAAAGGCTAATCCAGCAAGTGTTTCTCACCTGATGCATTTCGCTGAGGGAGAGCTGAGGAAAATCCTTGCACAGCACACTGCGGATGCGTGCAGTACACATGCTGAAGAGAGCCACAGCTAAAAGCAATCGCTGGGCTTCAGTTCTGTCCAGACGGCAGAAGGCGAAGAACGAAGCAGCTGGGCACCGCGTTAACGTACTCAGTGGACCGAATTTCAAATGTCCAGCCAAGAGCTGCTTCACAAGCAGATTCAGCTGAGAATGCTCTGGATGGTTCACAAAGTAAGGCGTAGCCGTTGCACTCTATCACACTATCAGGCCAGAAGAAGTTTCTTACACCTTCAATGCTGCAGAGTCCATGCAGCTGGAGCACACGCAGTAGGACGCGTCCAGATAGACGGCGTTCTTCAAGTACCCCCCTCCTCCAAGCAGCCTTGAAACTGAGCACAACACACTGCGGCTCGGGAGCTTCCTTCTCAGATAGACGTGCCGTCACGTTATTCACTCTCGCAGCTCCGTTGCCCACTAGCAGCAGGTGCTACCAAAGCAAAATGCTCCAGAAGTAAAAAGCACTGCTGAGCAAACCTTTTCCTTTGCCTCACGTAAAGCACTGTAAACTGTCCGCTGCACTCTTTATTTCCATTCTCCGCTGCATCTACCACTGTCATCTCTGCATCTCGAAGCATAAAGCTCGGCACAATTCTTCCCAGGGAAAGCTGGAAGAGAAATAGGTAGCAGCACAAGTAGCTGCAAGTGGAACTTTTGTTTTCAACTGCTAACGTGAATCCGCAAAGAAGCGAGCGGCAGCCACGCTTCTTCTTGCAGCCTGTGCGATGCGCACACCAGCTCGGTGCTCTGCGCCCTCATTCGTATGCTCTTCGTACCATGTCGCGCTTTTCATTCTGCCGGAGTCGAAGCGTCGTCTACTTCTCGCCCGGAGAGCACGGTGCCGGAAGAGAAATGCCCCAGCCGACTGCCCTTCCGAAACACACCAGGGCTATGCACTTTTCTCGCAGCGACATACAGCAGCACTTTCGGTCTTTTCTTGTCGTCCAAATGTAAAGGGAAAGATTCTCTGCTATGTCGGGCACAGAGAACAGTTTTAGGTCAACAAGCACGCCCAGAGCTTGCCCGCGACTCGTGGAAACTTGTGTTTGCACACATTCCAGTGGCAGCCCTCTTTCCTTTACAGCCTGCAGAGCGCCGTCAGATCGCGGTGCTCTCTGCACCTGCCTTCTCCCTTTCAAGTACCACTGCGCAGAATATAGCCTTGCAGGAAGCAATGACGCGGATAGTCGTCTCGCAGAGAAGAACGTGCAAAGACGAAAAGATGTTCTTCTTTGCTCCTCCTCGTCGCCCAGATTGTGGTGCTGTACTGAAAGCCATGGCCAGCGAAAGGCTAATCCAGCAAGTGTTTCTCACCTGATGCATTTCGCTGAGGGAGAGCTGAGGAAAATCCTTGCACAGCACACTGCGGATGCGTGCAGTACACATGCTGAAGAGAGCCACAGCTAAAAGCAATCGCTGGGCTTCAGTTCTGTCCAGACGGCAGAAGGCGAAGAACGAAGCAGCTGGGCACCGCGTTAACGTACTCAGTGGACCGAATTTCAAATGTCCAGCCAAGAGCTGCTTCACAAGCAGATTCAGCTGAGAATGCTCTGGATGGTTCACAAAGTAAGGCGTAGCCGTTGCACTCTATCACACTATCAGGCCAGAAGAAGTTTCTTACACCTTCAATGCTGCAGAGTCCATGCAGCTGGAGCACACGCAGTAGGACGCGTCCAGATAGACGGCGTTCTTCAAGTACCCCCCTCCTCCAAGCAGCCTTGAAACTGAGCACAACACACTGCGGCTCGGGAGCTTCCTTCTCAGATAGACGTGCCGTCACGTTATTCACTCTCGCAGCTCCGTTGCCCACTAGCAGCAGGTGCTACCAAAGCAAAATGCTCCAGAAGTAAAAAGCACTGCTGAGCAAACCTTTTCCTTTGCCTCACGTAAAGCACTGTAAACTGTCCGCTGCACTCTTTATTTCCATTCTCCGCTGCATCTACCACTGTCATCTCTGCATCTCGAAGCATAAAGCTCGGCACAATTCTTCCCAGGGAAAGCTGGAAGAGAAATAGGTAGCAGCACAAGTAGCTGCAAGTGGAACTTTTGTTTTCAACTGCTAACGTGAATCCGCAAAGAAGCGAGCGGCAGCCACGCTTCTTCTTGCAGCCTGTGCGATGCGCACACCAGCTCGGTGCTCTGCGCCCTCATTCGTATGCTCTTCGTACCATGTCGCGCTTTTCATTCTGCCGGAGTCGAAGCGTCGTCTACTTCTCGCCCGGAGAGCACGGTGCCGGAAGAGAAATGCCCCAGCCGACTGCCCTTCCGAAACACACCAGGGCTATGCACTTTTCTCGCAGCGACATACAGCAGCACTTTCGGTCTTTTCTTGTCGTCCAAATGTAAAGGGAAAGATTCTCTGCTATGTCGGGCACAGAGAACAGTTTTAGGTCAACAAGCACGCCCAGAGCTTGCCCGCGACTCGTGGAAACTTGTGTTTGCACACATTCCAGTGGCAGCCCTCTTTCCTTTACAGCCTGCAGAGCGCCGTCAGATCGCGGTGCTCTCTGCACCTGCCTTCTCCCTTTCAAGTACCACTGCGCAGAATATAGCCTTGCAGGAAGCAATGACGCGGATAGTCGTCTCGCAGAGAAGAACGTGCAAAGACGAAAAGATGTTCTTCTTTGCTCCTCCTCGTCGCCCAGATTGTGGTGCTGTACTGAAAGCCATGGCCAGCGAAAGGCTAATCCAGCAAGTGTTTCTCACCTGATGCATTTCGCTGAGGGAGAGCTGAGGAAAATCCTTGCACAGCACACTGCGGATGCGTGCAGTACACATGCTGAAGAGAGCCACAGCTAAAAGCAATCGCTGGGCTTCAGTTCTGTCCAGACGGCAGAAGGCGAAGAACGAAGCAGCTGGGCACCGCGTTAACGTACTCAGTGGACCGAATTTCAAATGTCCAGCCAAGAGCTGCTTCACAAGCAGATTCAGCTGAGAATGCTCTGGATGGTTCACAAAGTAAGGCGTAGCCGTTGCACTCTATCACACTATCAGGCCAGAAGAAGTTTCTTACACCTTCAATGCTGCAGAGTCCATGCAGCTGGAGCACACGCAGTAGGACGCGTCCAGATAGACGGCGTTCTTCAAGTACCCCCCTCCTCCAAGCAGCCTTGAAACTGAGCACAACACACTGCGGCTCGGGAGCTTCCTTCTCAGATAGACGTGCCGTCACGTTATTCACTCTCGCAGCTCCGTTGCCCACTAGCAGCAGGTGCTACCAAAGCAAAATGCTCCAGAAGTAAAAAGCACTGCTGAGCAAACCTTTTCCTTTGCCTCACGTAAAGCACTGTAAACTGTCCGCTGCACTCTTTATTTCCATTCTCCGCTGCATCTACCACTGTCATCTCTGCATCTCGAAGCATAAAGCTCGGCACAATTCTTCCCAGGGAAAGCTGGAAGAGAAATAGGTAGCAGCACAAGTAGCTGCAAGTGGAACTTTTGTTTTCAACTGCTAACGTGAATCCGCAAAGAAGCGAGCGGCAGCCACGCTTCTTCTTGCAGCCTGTGCGATGCGCACACCAGCTCGGTGCTCTGCGCCCTCATTCGTATGCTCTTCGTACCATGTCGCGCTTTTCATTCTGCCGGAGTCGAAGCGTCGTCTACTTCTCGCCTGAGAGCACGGTGCCGGCAGAGAAACGCTCCGGGCTTCTGCCTCTGCCGAAACACGCCTGGGCTATCCCTCTCAGCGTTAAGTAGCACAAAATGCTGTCTGCGTTGTGGTCTTAATCTTAAGGGAAAGATTCTCGGCTTCGGCTAGCACAGAGAACTTTGCTGGGACAATACATGTGTTTTATTATCCTTTCTCGCAAGAAGACTATGGTGCTTCTTTGGAACTGTTGGCCAGTGTAAGGCTAATCCAGCAAGTGCTTCTCTCCTGACACATTTCTCTGAGCGAGAGCTTCGGCGGACAGTTGGGCTCTGCGAAGCAGAAAGTCTGTGCTTGCACGTAGCGCTGAGGAGAATCTGTGCACAGCGCGCTCTGGATGCGTGCAGTACACACACTAAAGAGAGCCAAAGCTCAATGTCTCAGTTCTGTCCAGCGCCGGAAATTGAGAAGAACGCAGCCCCAGAGCTCTGGGCTGGAGTGTGCGATGGTTATGAGCTGTGCCGCTCTTCTGCGTGTCTACTGCACGCATCCATAGTGTACAGTGCAAGGATTTTCCTCAGCTCTCGCTCAGCGAAATGCATTAGAAGGGAAGCACATGCTAGATTAGCCATTCGTTAGCCCACGCTTTCAGTAGAGCACCACAAGCTGGGCGACGAGGAAAAGCAAAGAAGAACATCTTTTCGTCTTTGCACGATCTTCTCTGCGAGACATCTCTCCACGTCTTTGCTTCCTGCAAGGCTGTAAGGTGCGCGGTGGTACTTGGAAGGGAGAAGGCAGGTGCAGAGAGCACCGCGATCTGACGGCGCTCTGCAGGCTGTAAAGGAAAGAAAGCTACCACTTGAATATGGTGCAAATACCAATTTCCACGCGTCGCGGGTAAGCTCCGGGTAAGCTTGGTGACCTAAAACTGGGCGCTGAGTGAGACGTAACCGAGAATCTTTCCCTTTGCATTCCGGCTCCAACGCAAACAGAATGTGATGCTACTTAGCGCTGCGAAGGAAAGTGCATAGCCCTGGTGTGTTTGGGAAGAATCAGCAGCCTGGAGCGTTTTTCTGGAGCCTTTCTCCGCTGGCACCGTGCTCTCTGGGCGAGAAGTAGACGACGCTTCGACTCCGGCAGAATGAAAGCGCGACATGGTACGAAGAGCATTAAAGAATGAGGGCAGAGCACCGAGCTGGTGTGTGCATCGCACAGGCTGCAAGAGGAAGCCTGGCTGTCACTCGCTTGTTTCCGGATTCACGTTAGCGTTTTAAAACAGAAAGTTCCACTTGCAGCTACTTGTGCTGCTGCCTATTTCTCTTCCAGCGTTCCCTGGGAGGAATTGTGCCGAGCTTTATGCTTCGAGATGCAGAGATAACAGTGGTAGATGCGGCGGAGAATGGAAATACAGAGCACAGCGGACAGTTTATGGTGCTTTACGTGAGGCAAGGGAAAGTGCAGCCCGGCAGTGCTTTTTACTTCTGGAGCATTTTGCTTTGGTAGCAGCTGCTGCTAGTGGGCAACGGAGCTGCGAGAGTGAATAACGTGACGGCACGTCTATCTGAGAAGGAAGCTCCCGAGCCGCAGTGTGTTGTGCTCAGTTTCAAGGCTGCTTGGAGGAGGGGGGTACTTGAAGAACGCCGTCTATCTGGACGCGTCCTACTGCGTGTGCTCCAGCTGCATGGACGCTGCAGCATTGAAGGTGTAGGATACTGCTTCTGGCCAGGTAGTGTGATGAATGGAAACGGCTGCGCCTTACTTTGTGAAGCAGCCAGAGCATTCTCAGCTGAATCTGCTTATGAAGCAGCTTTTGGCTGGACATTTGAAATTCGGTCCACTGAGTACGTTAACGCGGTGCCCAGTTGCTTCGTTCTTTGCCTTCTGCGGTCTGGACAAAACTGAAGCCCAGCGATGGCTTTGCGTTTTGGCGCTCTTCAGCGCGAACACTGCACGCATCCACAGTGTGCTGTGCACGGATTTTCCTCAGCTCGACGTACAATCATTTTCTTGCTGTTTCCAGAGTCTAAACTCTTCGTGAAACTCTCGCTCAGCGAGATGCGTCAGGAATGAGGCACTTGCTGGATGAGCTTTTCGCTAGCCAAGACTTTCAATACAGCACCACAATTCAGGCAAGAAGCAGGAGAAAGGAAGATCATCCTTTCGTCCTTCCACGTTCTTCTCTGCGAGATGACTACCCGTGTCTTTGCTTCCTGCAAGGCTGTAAGAGGCGCGGTAGTACTTAGAACTGAGAAGGCAGGTGCAGAGAGCACCGGGATCTGACGGCGTTCTGCAGCCTGTAAAGGAAAGACGGCTACCACTTGAATGTGGTGCAAACACAAGTTTCCACGCGTCGAGGGCAAGCTCTGGGCGTGCTGGTTGACCTAAAACTGTTCTCTGGGCGGGACATAGCAGAGAATCTTTCCCTTTCCATTTGGACGACAAGAAAGACCGAAAGTGCTGCTGTATGTCGCTGCGAGGGAAAGTGCATAGACCAGGCGTGTGCCGGCAGAAGCAGTCGGCTGGGGCATTTCGCTGCCGGCACCGTGCTCTCTGGGCGAGAAGTAGACGACGCTTCGACTCCGGCTGAATGAAAGAGCGACATGGGTACTAAAGAGGCCGAACGAAGGCGCAGAGCACCGGACTCGTGTCCGCAGCGTACAAACTGAGAAAGGAGCGTGGCTAGCACTCGCCTGCCTGCCCAATTCACGTTAGCATTGAGAAGGAGGAAGTTCAACGACAACTACTTCCTTGTGCTACTACTTATCCCTCTTCCAACCATCCCCAAAACCACTGGCGCTTAACTTTAGGCTTCGAGATGCAGCAAACACAGTGGTCGCTTCCAAGGAGAGGGGAAGTAGAGAGTGCAGCGGGGAGTTTAGGTGGCTTTACGTAAGGCAAGGGGAAGGTGCAGCCCAGCATTGGCTTTTTCTTCTAGTTCTTTTCTTCAGGAGAGCAGCTAGCAAGCAGGCTGCGAGAGGCAACAATGGGATGGCTCGTCTGTCGGAGAAGCCGCAGTCTACAGTGCTGCAGACTGCTGTGCACAGTTTTAATGCTGCTGTAAGTACACGGTACTTTTGGAACGTCTTCTCTCCTGACTCTCCCATCTCTGGGAGCTCTAGCTGCTTGAACCTGGCCACACTGAAGGTGTGTGGACGTGGTTGCGCTGCGAGTATCAAGTCTTCCAGAGAAGAGGGATAGTCAAGAAATGCTTTCTCACCTGGCCTATCTCTCAGTCCGAACTGTGGCTGCAAACGCTGCGCTGCAAGGGTGGACTTACCCACTTGGAGAGAATGTGATGATGCTCTAGATATAGTTGCGAAGGAAAGTGCTGCTCACTGGAATGTTTCGCCTAGTTCACAGACTTTAAAAGGACTAGGAAGGCCAACGCCTTGTTCTAGCACTTGTTCTCTCTGTGCAGCTGCTGGATGTTTGGAAGGGCTTTGGGATCCGCCAGAGGTGGAGGGTACGATGCTACAGAGAGCTTGAAGGAAAGCGCCTATCTCCAGGGCCTTTGATGCAGTTCAGCGGGTGCGAGTGGCATGTTGAGCATGTTCATGATGGCACAGAAAAGGTTCTGAAAGAAAGAGGCCGTGCTGAAACTGCCTTTACTTTTGCCGCTTAGAAACTGCTCAGCCAACAATGAAAAGATTCGTCTTGCTTCCCCGCTACGCGCAGGGTTACATCCTTTTATGTCTCCAAGAGGCAGGATGCACAGCGGAGCTCTTCCACCAACTGCTTCCACACGACTGGGGCCGCGCCAGCCAAGCGCTTTTTGCCGGGCACTGTCAGCGCTCATGGAAACAACCACACGACGGCGCTGCAGACTTGCAAAAGAAGGCCAAGCACCTGGCCCAGCTCGAAACCACCCCAAGGGCAGACAGAGGCAACTTGCAAACGGCCCTGCACTCAAATCAACGGTGTCAGGACAAAAAGGTTGCCCTCATCTTCCCCTTCCAAGAGCACACTCTTCTTTACACCACACCTCTTTGGCCCATACAAATCTTTTCCCTCTCGCAGATTCCGCCCACCAACTTGAAACCATCTGGCAAAAACAGGGCTCAAAACAGTGCCAGCTGAGGAAGATCTTGCTGCCTACAACTTCACCTGCACCCCTCAAACTAGCAGCACACACGCTGTTCTCAGCACTCTCCTTCTCAGCTCTAGGTACCATCCTAAGCCTTCCCTCTCCCAGAGTCAGGATCCAAAGGCAACGGCACCAGGGACTGCTCACACACTGAAGGCACCAGGACAAATAGCTTAAGAGCTTGGCCTTTGCATTCCCACTGACAGCTCAACAGCTCGAACCCAGAGAGAGCTCTGCCTGTTGGGAAAAGCCTTTAAAATCCCTAGGAGTACCTGATGTGCACATCCAAACCTGCCTTCCTTGCCAAAGAGAGCAACTACAAGCCCATCTCCAAAGAAACGGCATCCCCTCCTCCAAAATACAACACATCCAGCGACTGATCCGCCTCCAGTATTGAATATGTCCAACAATTGCCCCCACACGCACAGGGGCCAGAAGAGAAATGTCTTGCTGGACTATTCCTCCCCACAGTACCTTAACATCTGCTCCAGCAACACTGGCACTATGTCCTTGCCTTCCCAAGGAAAGGCACTCCGAGTCTCTTGGCCTTGCCTTGTCTAGTTCTTCTTAAGGTACCCTTGCTCTGCTTCCTTTGCCTACGTCTGCCTTGCCTCGCACTGCCTACAACTTGCTGGCTTTGCTTTGCCCGGCCTACCACTCTTTCCCTTGCCTTCCATGCAGGCAAGGCGCTGCAAACCGAGTGCAGGCAATTGTGGGCAAGTCAAGGGAGAGGTAGGCAAGGCCAGAGCAGTGAGGGGAAAGCAAATGGAGTGGTAGACAAGAGAAGGTCCAGAAGTTAGAGGCAAGGCTGGCTGTAGGAAGGAAGGGCCACTGATGGGAAGGCCAGGCAGAAACAGGAAGGGCTCAGCAAGCCAAGGCCCTGGAGGAAAACAGTAGGCAGGTCATGTGCTGGGCATGGCCGTGCAAAGGAATGCAAGGCTCCAGAGGGCTAGCAGGGCAAGGCAAGGCAAGTGTTGTGTTGCCAAGGCAAGGCCAGGCAAGGCAGGTGAGAAGTACATTCAAGGACTGCTGGTACACAAAAGTGGCCAGGACCAAGTGCTCTGTGTGGCCTTGATCCCGCGTGGGTCATCTCTCCTCTGTACCTAAAAGACTTGAGCTACCTGCTTTCCCTTGTATGCAAAAGAACTCTCTTTCTGGTCCCCGAGCTCAAGGGCAAAATGTGAATTGCCCCTCCAAGGTTCAAGACATGCAAGGATTGCTCCCAGACAAAGGCTGCCCACAGAGATGAGTGTGGCAACATGCGTCCTCCCCTGGTCTTCCTCTCATGGGATCCTGAAACACCGGAGATGCTTGAGAGCTTTGAGATTCCTCGGAGGAGCAGAAAGGGCAGGGCAAGGCCCAGAAATGTCATTGAAAAGGGGTGTTGAATTCCAGGTGGGGGAGGGGTGAGCAAGGTCATGCAAGGCAAGGGAGGGGTTCAAGGGCAAGGCAAGGCAAGTGGTGGCTTTGCGAGGCGAGGCAAGGCAATGAGGGTCCTAGAAGGAAAAGGAAAGGTGAGGCCAGACCTAGACGAATGTGAAAGGAAGTCAGGTGGGGGATGGGTGAGCAAGTCAGTGCAAGGCAGGGGAGAAAAGGCAGGTTGAGGGAAGGCTACAGAGGGGGCAGCAAGGAAATGCAAGGCATGGGGAAGCATGCGAGGAGTGGGTGCTGCCAGCCGGTGGGGATGGCAGGGGCGGGGCCACTGCAAGTAGCATGGTGGGGATGTGGAGGGGGTGTTAGTATGCGGGAGGTGTGTGTGTGTGTGTGTGCAGTGGAGTGCAGGGTAAGTGCAGGTGTGTGTGTGCGTATACGGGGGTTTTGTGCCAGGTGCTGTGCCGGGGAGAGCCGTTCCACCGCAAGGAAGGTGTGGGAGTGAAAGGAGTAAGATAGATGTGTCTTTACAAAGAGACCGTGTGAATCTCTCCTTAGACAAGGCTAGGAATTTACAGGGGGGGAAGTAACAGAAGAAAGTATTCGTTCTAGAAACTGTTACTAATCAACAGAGACTGTTGCTCAGCCAAGGCCCTGCTAAATTCCTGAACCTAGAGCAAGGCAGCAAAGACTTCCCAGCATTAGGAATAGTTTGGTTTTCTTCCTTTTCCATTCCAAAAGGGGACTGCATATTAGAGGGGGGCGTAGAGTAGGCAGTTCCGGAAGTCTGTAATTCCCGAGTACCTCAGAGGGTGCTGTTGCCAGGAACTTAACATCAGAAGGGGGCTGCTTCCCGCAATCATTTGAGAGACTCCATGGCAAAAGCCCCATGGCCTCTCCCTGGAGTTGAAGAATGTTACAGGACTCCTCTGTCTCCTTTTTGGTGGATGAAGAAACTCAGAAAGCCACACTTCTGCCAGAACTCTCCAAGATGCCCCCTTTGCTCCCCGTGACTCCATCACTGCCCAGGAAGCTGTCTTTTCTACCACAGCAGTTTGACATACAGTTAAAAGTCGTGTGGCAGAGAAAAAAGGCAAGAATTGGTTTCCAAGGGATGGCAAACAAGAGATACCAGAACCTTTGGCCCTACCAATATTAAAGCAACTCCATTAAGAGAGTTCTTGCACTTCCTGAGGATTGGCAGAAGCCTATCTCATGATGTATGTTGCTGGGAGTCTTTTTAGACTGGCAAAAGGAGCTGTTGAAGGTTGCTTGATCTGTGCTAAAGCCAACAGCCAAGTTACAAAGTAACTTGCTAGAGGAGGGAGGCCTTGGGCTGCATGGCCCTTCCAAAGATGCCAGGTGGATTTTCCGGAGATGCCCCAAGTGGCAAGGCTTAATATCTTCTGGTAATCGTATGTCAGCTAGCAAGGTGGCCAGAAGTATTTCCAACTACTTCAGTAATGACAGGATCTGTTCTTAAGGCATTTTTGGAACAAATCATTCCAAGATACAGCATTGTAGAAGCAATAGGTTCAGATAGGGGAACTCATTTTGCAGGAAAGATCCTTCAAGGGGTTTTGGCTTCTTTAGGAACACAATGGAACCTCCATAGGCCCTGGCACCCCCAGAGCTCGGCTCGGGTAGAAAACAATGAAGAGAGAAATAAACACCTTTTGAAGCTGGTAATAGAAACCAAGATGCCATGGGTAGGGCTTTGGACATTGGCTTTGGTGAGAATGAGGGCCCAAGCCAGAAGAGAGATTCAGTTATCTCCCTTTCAATCGTTGTTTGCAATTGCCCTCCTGGTAAGTCTCCACCCAGTGGGGGGGGTAGAGGCAAGTGATGCATTTTTAAAACCATCTGTGGCCAGGATCCTGCTTCTTGTGAAACCCCTTCAACAGGAAACTCAGCTGGTGCAAGCCCGGCCTTTGGACTTTGCTGCTTTTAACATCCAACCAGGAGATTGAGTCCTAATTAAGGAGTAGAAAGAAGCGCCAGTGCTGGTGAAATGGCGTGGCCCATTCCAAGTGTCACTGACGACAGAAAACAGCCGTCAAGTAAGCTGAACACAGGTGAACCCGTCACTCTCGGGTCAAGGTCTCTGAAGCCTCAGAGATTTGCACATCTCAGCTGGAGGAGAAAGCCGGGAGGCCGTGACTGACACTCTGCAGGAGTGGGCCGGAGCAGTAGGCAGTGCTTCGACATCGGAAGAAGCCCCGCAGTCCTACCTTCAGACCGTCTGCTGAAATAGACTGTATAGGCATCCCTCCTCTAGAATCTCCACTCACTTGGGGGCTAATACTTGTGGCCATTTTGTTACGTTAAGTGGTTTCTGTGTCTTCAATTGCCACAGGTGCTGCAGAAGACAACGGGAAAATTAGACTAGCTAATTAGATGACACTATTAAAACATTTTCCTTACTAATTCTACTTTGATATGGTCAGCTGAGTTTAGGCCAGGAGTGGGAGAATCAATTTGCAGCCTTAGGAGAAGAAGTAGCAAAAGTTTTTAACCTTAGCAATTGCTGGCTCTGTGGAAGGCCAGGAGGATCTGAAGAGTGGCCATAGTTGGCTAGCCCAGCTGAACCTAAATGGTGGGTCAATGTGAGGGCCCACAGTGGGATGGGATTTGGGGCCAAAGAAGGAAGTTCACGGCCACTTCATTCTTCTCCAACAGGCACTTATTGCCTAATAGGATAGGGCGTGTCTATGTAGGAAAAGGCAATTGTCAATTGACTTTCCCTCTGGGCTTGAACAACTGGGTTTGGACCCCCAATTGCCCTCCTTCCAATTGTTCCAAATATCAAGGCAAATGCAATCAAATACCTGTTCGGCTCACTAACAGTAGCTGCGTAAGGCGTTCTTATCACACTTACCAAAAATATTTGGAAGCCTGTAAAGCAATGGGGAGGGACAAGGGGTTTTTTTGACCACCTGTTTTTGAGCAGTCCCCACAAAAATTCCACAAGTAGAAGACATGTTGTTTGTGATTATCAGTGGGAATGGCCACACCGGATTGGAACTCAAAGCCTTTTAGTGAGTTCTGCTCCAAATCCAACCAAGCAGCTTGCAGATGTAAATGTAGGTGGGAACCCTGTGCGGGAGCTTGGAAATGCAAATGCTGGGACCCTTATGGTGGGGCAACTCTTGTTGGAGGACCGTTAGGCCCGGGAATCCTGCTGTATTTTGAGCCACCAATTGATGACCATGGGTAGGTTCCTTTGCTAATGGAACACGGGCTTTGAAAGGACAGTATTGGATTTGTGGCCAACATGCTTAGCTCAGGTTACCTCCAAACTGGTCAGGGATATGGTATATTTAGTAGACTGTTGTTCTTTTTGCTACTACAAGTTCTGGGAAATCGCTTAGGAATCAAAATCTGTGATGATTTAATTAGAGAAAAGCAGTCAGCTGATGCAGCCCTGGCTGGAGGGAGCACCCCAAAACGGGGAAATGATGAACGGCCAACAGAACAAGTTACCCAACACGATGGACCAGCCCCTTGGAAACCTAAGGAATTAATCCCAGATGCCTGGGAACCCATTTATCATTTGAAGGAGATAATTAGGTTACAAGCTGTCTCGGAAATAATTACCAACCAGCCAGCCACAGCGCTTGACCTTTTTGCTGAGCAACCCACTTAAATGAGGAAAGCGGTATTTCAACATTGGATGGTATTAGATTATCTGTTGGCAGAAGAAGGAGGAGTTTGTGGGAAATTAAATGACTCGAGCTGCTGTTTGCAAGCAGATGACAGCGGAAAAGTGGTCAAACAAATAACAAAGGAAATAACGTCAGCTCGTGGACCTGTCCAAATGTTGAAAGGATGGGAATGGGACATATTTTCATAGTTAACTGGCCAGCTCTGGGCTAAATGAATACGATTTCTCCTCTTATATGCTATCGCAATTCTCATCTTTTTACCATGCGTGACACCATGCTGGCTGCAGCTCTTTCAGCAGGTGCTCAAGGGGATGCTGCTAGCAGCCATGCCTACCTGATCCAGAAATGACTACAAAAGGACAGAAAAGAATGTCACTGCAAATAATAGCAAAACCCAAGAAGACTCCAGAAGAAAAAATTAAATCCATGGTAATTAAGGTTTGTAAAGACAAATACAGAGCAAATAAAAAGAGGAGGGATTAAAAGGAATGAGATGGATGAGTCTTTACAAAGAGACCGTGTGAATCGGCCTGTAGACAAGGCTAGGAAGTTATGGCTAGTGAAGTAACAGAAGAAACTAGGAGTTCTCTAGAACTGTTACTAATCATCAGAGACTGTTGATTAATCAAGGCCGTGTTAAATTCCTGAACCTAGAGCAAGGCAACAAAGACTTAAGAGCATTAGGAATGGGGTTCTTTTCTTTCTTCTCGATGCCAAGAGGGGGGTGCATATTAGAGGGGGGCGCATAGAGTAGGCAGTTCCGGAAGTCTGTATCTCCCGAATACCTCAGCCAGTGGGGAAAAGGAAGAGGGTGCTGTGGCCGGGAACTTGGCATCAAAAGGGGGCTGCATCCCGCAACCGTTTGACAGACGCCATGGGAAAAGCCCCATGGACTCTCCCTGTAGTCGAAGAATGTTGCAGGACTCCTCTGTCTCCTTTTCGGATATAAACCTCAGGCATCGTGGATTAATTTTCCCTAACGGCAGCGACCTGCCGCGTGGTCTCCGTGCTCCTCTCCAGCCCCCCGGGACGTGTAAAATAGTTCCCAGCGGCTCCCACCGCGCGTTGCAGACGGCTGCGCGGCCCCGGGGCTGCCCGCAGTGCTCCCCTGCCCCGCCAGGGCTGCCCGCGGCCAGGGCCGGGGCCCTTCTCGACAGCAGCCGAGGGGCTGCGGAGCGGGCGGCTGCCGGACGATCAGCTATTTTATGCCGCGCAGTGCTGCCGCCTCCATCTAGCTCTCCATCACGCCGCCGCCCGCCGCCCGCCTGGCGCGCTCACGCTCGGCCGCGCTCGCCGCCCGCCCAGCCTTGCCGGAAGCTCTCCCGCCCGTGCTGTGCCCCGGCTCCGCCGGCAGCTCGGCAGGGCCCGGCCGCACGCGTGCTGCGTGGCTCGGAGCAGCCGCGTTGCGCCGCAGGCGACGGGGAAGGCGGGGCGGGCCGGCGCCATCGTGGTAGCGCGAGGAGAGGAGCGCCCGGGCGGGGCGGCGAGCGGCGCGGCGGTGAGTGCTTCTGCTTCCTGTCGCTCGGCGGCCGCCCACGGCAGGTGCCGTGTGACCCCGCGGAGCGGCGGGGCCGGCCGGGCGGTGCGCGGCGAGGCTTTCGGCCAGCGGCGACCACAGCGAGAGGCTGCTGGCACTGCCCGTGCCGGTGGAGAGAGCGGGGATCCGAGGCCGGCCTTCCCCGGGCGACGAGGGGAGGCCGCCTTTGCCGCGCTGCCCTCCGTGCAGCATGTGGCCGATTCCGGCGAACCCGGGGTCTCCGCAGCGGCGCGGGCGGGAGGGAGTGGGGAGCGCGCTCGGTGCCGTGCCGGCCGCTCCCGGCCAGCGCTGCGCTGCGCCGAGGCGTTTTCCCGCCCGTCCTGGGAAGGACATAAGCGACACCGTAGTTGGAGCTTAGCTGTCAGGGGGAACAACTTCTCTCTGTGAAAAACGAAGTTCACTCTCCTGTGAGAATTTAAAGGGGTTTAATATAAAGACAATAAGAGACACATCAAATAAAGCAACGGGGTAAGAGCCAGTTGCCTTGGCGCTCTGCCAAGAGCACACCTGATGCCAGAGGTCAGTCCTTTTTATACCGTTTTTAACTGTCTGTTCTTTATTCATATTAAAACTTTTCCTGGAGCTGTTCTGCATGGCCACTCCTTGGTTCCGCCTTTTTAGAGCGTGCCTAGTCTTCTGCCTTGTGGTTTTATTTCTCTTGATTCTTGGGGTTGGGCCCGCTAGGCAAGAGTCGATGGTAGGGTGGATTTCTTAATTCTCCAGACAGTCAGGGCTGATTGCAGCTTTGGGCCTCTTCATCTCTCCGGGCAGAGTGGTGATAAAATCTCCCGGACTCTCCTGGCCGCCCGTTCTCCGGGCGGAGTAGCCTTTGGGCCCTTTTGCTCCCTAGACAAAGTGTTGATTAGCAGCTTTTCGGGCCTCATCCTCTGTTCGTTTGGAGGTTATCTTACGTGCTCACACTTGCTAACATTCTTGCTAAAAAGAGAGAAAACTACATCCACACAGCAGAAAGCATTTCTAACGTTATATAATATCTACTTTATACTTTGCGAGAAGCTAATATAATATATGTTTATAACAATCCCCCCTTTTCTATTTTATAAATCATTTGGCTTGAGCAATAATTCTTTTTTCTTGGCTTCTAATGTCTGTTCGTTCTTTTCACAGATCAATTTGGCTTCTTCAAGAGGGTCTTTTGTATCACTTTGTCTTTTTAATACCATAATTTTTTGTGCTGTTCCAGACATAGCCAACTTTGGGTCAGTAGGCATTGCCACAACTTGCATGCCTTGAACTATGCTGGTGATTAGCCGAATAAAGCGGGGGATCAAGCAAGGGAGAAATATTAGACTAGCTGTAGCACATAAGAGGAAGAAACCTAGCTTCTTCCACCATTCTTTCCCCAATATGCCATCCCACCAGTTAGCAGACATCATTGATTCCCATTTTTGGACTGGTACATGGGCTATTTTTCTGATTTGGTTGGCCATATCTAGAACGGCATCCCCATTGTCATCAATTTTTAAACAACAGTCCGATGTATTGAACTTCCTGCACACACCGCCTTCTTCGGCCAGTAAATAGTCTAAAGCCAGCCTATTTTGATGTATTGCAGCTCTGGTTTGGCGTTGCTGGCTGACTATTAATTCCATAGCCCCAGCTGTTTCATTGGTTATGATTTCTACAAGAGCTTGGAGTCTGATGATACGATTCAGCATGTAAATTGGGGTCTGATATCCCCAACTTCCATCTTGTGCTTAGGTAGCTGGCCCATCTGTTTCTAATATTCGTTCAGGGGGCCATTCCTCATCTTTCCATTTTTGGAATCCTCCAATTAAATCTCTTTTCTTTCTTTTGAAGTCTTCATAGAGAGGTATACCTAATTGATCTCCCACTGGTTCTGGGAAAAGGAAAAACCCTGGTTGAATGATTCTTAGTGTACAACTCCCTTTCCAATGTGAAGGGAGTCTTGGGGATGCCCTTTTCCCACATATCCAAAAGAAGCCATCTGGTGCTTTCCAATAATCACCTTCTTGTTGATTTATATTCTCCCCAAATTTGGCTATTTCTGGGATTCCAAAATAAGGATTTTTCCTCGTGTCATTACACGGAAAGAGTCCAACTTCATGATCATATACACAGTCTTTTCCTTTTTTCTGGGCTCAATACCAAGTTGGTTTTTCTGGGACCCACCACCTTGAAGTTTTGTTACTCACTTTATAGCTTTTACAGGGAGTGTTTCCTACTTCATTAAGAAAGTTTATCCCAGTTCGCCAGAGGCATTCTTCCCCTATCACTGTTGAACTTAAAATCCACCCCTCAGGTCGGTTCCCCCCTCTTATATTTGTCCGGTTCCATTTAAGGAGTTCTACCGGGCCTACGCTGCTACCTTTCCGTGGCCATTCTTCTGTCATTAAAGCTCCTCCACAGACCCAACAGTTGGTTATGTTAAGTTCTTTACCTATCCTCTCCCCCAATTCCACAAACAGGTTTTTTCCTAACCTTGGGGTTTTTTCCTCTTTGTTGTTTGAGCTTTGCATACAGGTCCTGGCGTGGTGAGGTGAATATAGGGCGAGGTTGCTGTGCTGGCTTTGTATCTTTACTTACCACTTGCTCTTTTACCAAATCTTGGACTGTTCCCCTGGTGGCAGCTGTGGAGCAAATCTATTTTTCTCCTTTTGGACAATTGCTTCTTAGTCTGTTTCCACTTGTTCCTAAATTTTCTGTAATCCAATATTTTTCTCCTTTATGCATGCAAATACCTAATTTGGATGAGTCATAACAGTGACTGTTGGTATGGGTATGAGTAATAAGAAAGAAGCCCCGGTGTCTTTCCATGTAGAGCTTTTGATAGCATTTGTAACATGGTCTTGCCGGTGTCCCAAAAGGGACCAGGAGAAGTGACAAAAGAAGGAATAACAGAGGTCCGGCATGGCTTATACTCCCACCTCCCTTGCCTATGAGGTTGCAACCCATAGCAGGTGTATTGGATCTTCTCGGTGGCGAGTACAGTGGCCGACCCGGTCTTGCCCTCTATTTCCTTGTCACTTCCTTTGTAGCTTTTAGGCAAATTTCTTTTGGCACCTTTTTAACTGTAGTATCTTATCGTATCTTAGGTGTTTCCCATTCAACAGGCACTAGTAATTCCCATCTGCAGAGCAAAGTTATTGCTTTTGTTGCTTATGATTTTGTCTGGATAGGGGGTTGATTTTGTGCTTGACACCCTTTACAACTAGGGTGTCGACGGTGTGAAATGCCAATTTCCCTCTAGATTAATTACTTATATTTGACGTGGTTGGCATGCCCCGTGTTAGAATGATTCAAACAGGGTATATGATGTGGCACTGATGGAAGTTGTGATTCTCCCCCTTCTTAATACAAATCACAGGCTAGAATCAGGACATGAGAGTTCCCTGTTTGATCCAGTCCCAACCCTTCCTGTTTGAAGTGAGAATATTCTTCTCCACGATGTCCCAGAATTTGTCCAGGGGCCACTGATATAAATTTGGCTTTTACTTCTCAGTTAGGTGTGATTCTTTGCATATCCCTTGGATTATTTAGATTGTTCTAGCTCATTGCCACCTGGTCTCCGTTTAAGAATCAATTTGGTATCACCTGGTTTGGATATTACAGTCCACTCTTCAGGTTCTTTTACAGGTCCTTTGATTCTGCTGGCATGGATCTACCCTCGTTCCTTGGTCTGGATTGCGGCCTCAGTCATCAGCAGTACCTGAAAAGGACCCTCCCATTGTGGAGTCAAAGATTGTTCTTTCCATGTTTTTACTAGTACCCATTCCCCTGAATGGATATTATGAATTTTGAACTCCAAAGCTGTGGTTTGAGGGATCATTCCTTTCAGCCGCAAATTTTCAAGTGTTCTGGCAATTGCGGTGACATATTTTTTGACACTTACTTCTCCTACTTCATAAGTGGCTGTTTCATGTTGAGCAGTAAGGAAGGGTAATCCGAACATCATCTCATAAGGAGACACTCCCAGGTCTGACCTGGGCTGTGTTCGGCCTCTCAACAGAGCCAAAGGTAAGCATTTTACCCATGACATTTGAGTTTCAATCATTAATTTTGTTAAAGTTTTTTTCAAAGTCTGGTTCACTCTTTCTACTTGGCCTGAACTTTGTGGGTGCCAGGGGGTATGTAATTCCCATTTTATTCCCAAGGCTTGAGTTATTTGTTGTAAGACTTTGGATGTAAAATGTGTTCTTCTATCTGAGTTTATTTTATTAACCATTCCATATCTGGGAATAATTTGTTCCAGAAGGGTTTTGCATACTATGTTAGCTGTAGCTCTAGTAGCAGGAACTGCTTCTACCCAACAAGTTAGGTGGTCTGCTATTACTAATAGGAACTTCCATCTCTGTATTTGAGGAAGTTTAGTGAAATCTACTTGGATACTTTGGAATGGTCGCAGAGCTAACTCACGGCCTCCTAATGTTGTTTTTCTCATTATTTTCCTAGTCACTCTTTGGCAAGTTCTACAGTTCCCAGTTATTTGTTTTGCTACCCCAAAGATTCCAATACACCCATAATTTTTTAGAAAATGATCACACAAGCTAGCTTGAGTACCCCAATGAGTTTTTTGATGCATATCTTCTAATATTCTCTTAGTGAGTGGCTTATTAAGTAACTGTCTCCCATCAGGAAGTTTCCGTTTTCCAGATTGATCTTGTTCTCCCCCTATCTTAAATAATTCTTTTTCTTCTTCTTTACTAAATTTGGGGATTTCCAATTCTCCCCTTTCTGGGGTCAGGATTAACAGAATTGGTTCAGTCCCATTTTCTGCTGCATCTTTGGCTTCTTGGTCTGCTAGGTTATTCCCTCTTATTTCTGGGGTCATCCCTTCTTGGTGTCCTTTGATATGCACTACGGCTATTTCTTCAGGCAATTTTAATGCTTCCAACACTTCTGAAATCAGGCCTTCATGTATCAGTTCTTTCCCCTTTGAATTTAGTAAACCCCTTTCTTCCCAGATCTTTCCAAAGGTATGTACTTTGAATCAGTATAGACGGTCCCCTTTTTGTGTGCTAAATGCTCCAGTGCTCTCTTTAGAGCGTATAATTCACAAGACTGCGCCGACCAATTTGAAGGTAGTTTTCCTTTTTCGATGGCCTGCATATTTATCCCATCGACTAAGGCATATCTTGACATTCTTTTTCCTTGCAAGCATCTGGATGAACCATCCACATATATTCTTTCCTCTTCTAAGAGGGCTTGTTCAGCTAGATCTTCTCGAACTTTTGTTTGGTATTGAGTAATTTCTAAGCAATCATGTGCCAGGTCATCTTTTGGTTCTCCATACAGGAATTGGGCCGGATTGAGGCTTTTGCTTGCTTCTATAGTTAGATCATTACTGTCAATCAGAATTGCTTCATATTTTAATAGCCTGGAGTCTGTTAACCATTTTTCAGCTTTTTGATTTAGCACATTTCGGACCGCATGGGGTGTGTATACAATCAGTTTACTTCCAAAGGTGAGCTTACGGCTCTCCTCCACCAAAATAGCGGTAGCTGCTATGGCTTGAATGCATACTGGCCAGCCACGGCTTACTGGGTCCAATAGTTTAGCTAAATAAGCTATTGGTCTTCTCACCCCTCCCCATTCCCGGACTAATACACCATGAGCTACTCCATTTTCTGCATTCACATATAAATGAAAGGGTTTTTCTAGTGAGGGTAAGCTTAGGGCTGGTACCGAGGCTAGTTTCAACTTCAGTTTTTCTAATTTATTATCATCATCATCTTTGGTCCATTGTATATTGTCTCCCCCTGTTAATTTTTCATATAAAAATTTTACTGCTTGTGTATATCTTTCAATCCATAATCTGCAATATCCCAGTAGCCCCAGCAGTCTCCTAACCTCCTTTTTTGAAGAGGGAGGAGGGAGGGATAAAATCCCTGTAATTGTTTCAGGACTTAGTTGTCAGCTACCTTTGCTTATCAGGTGGCCGAGATATTTTACTTCTGATTCCACAAACTGTAATTTCCTTTTTGATGCCTTTAGTCCCTTTTCCCCAAGAAAATTTAGAAGCTTTATGGTAGCTCCTTTAACTTTCATTTCATCTTCTCCTGATATTAGAAGGTCATCTCCATATTGGATAAATTGTATTCCTGGGGGAGTGGGGAAGGTTTGTAGTATTTCTCCCAAGGCTTGCCCAAATAAATTTGGGGCCTCACAATAGCCCTGTGGCAGTTTAGTCCACCTCAACTGGTTCTTTTTCCCTGTGTTTGGATCTTCCCATTCAAAGGCAAAAATATTTCGGCTTTCCTCTGCCAGTGGGCAGGCCCAAAAGGCATTTTTAAGATCTACCACACTAAACCACTGATGTTGAGGTGGAATTTTGCTTAAAAGAGTGCAGGGATTAGGAACCATAGGGTAGCAGGCCCGTGTTCTTTTGTTTACTTCTCTTAAATCTTGCACTAATTTATAATTTCCATCAGATTTCTTTACTGGGAGAATAGGGCTATTATGAGGGGATTTACAAGGTTCTAGTGTCCCATCCTTTATTAATTCTTCTATCACTGGTTTTAAGCCTTTTCTCCCTTCTAAAGATATAGGGTACTGATGTACACAAATGGGACCTTCTTCTTTTTCAATTGTGACCCTTATGGGGTCAAGATCTAGTCCACCCCTATTCCCTTCCCTAGCCCAAACCTCTCTGTTAATTTTGCTTTCATCTTCTTGGCTAAGTTTAAACACTTTGGCCGTCATTTTCCCTTCTTCTGGTATGACTCCAATCCCCAGTTGGATTTGTAAATCCCTTCCCAATAAATTGCTGCCAGCCTCAGGAGCTAACAAAGCATCCCCTATCCCTATTTTTGTTTCCCCTTCAATAACCACATCTTTAATGACAGAGACCTTAAATCCTTCCCCCTTTGCTCCTGTTACTTTTACCATATCATTACTCCCTTTTGGAATATTCATCACACAAGTCTTTTCTGCCCCAGTGTCAACTATAAATTCCAATACTTCCTCTTCGGGGCCTACTTTTAAAGTTATCAAAGGCTCCAGATGGTATTTATCCCCCCAAAAATAGAGCCCATGATTTCCCTATTTTTCTTCTGTGCGTGTCTCTTGAAATCTTTTCAGATCCCTCCTCAGGTGGGGGCATTCTCTTTGATAATGCCCTTCTTCCTTGCAATAGAAACAGGCATCCCTGGGTTGTTCTTGGAATCTTGATTGTGCTGAGGTTTTATTTTTCTCTTTTCCACCATTTCTGAATCTGGAATGTTTAGGAGTGTTACCTGAGGGCTTTAGATTTTTTTTGGAAGGTACTCTCTCGCATAGTGGCTATCATGATCTTTGCTCCCACTTTGGCTTTTTCTTCATCCCTCCGGACATATATATCTTTTGAGCTTCCCTTACTAGGTCTTGTAATGGTTTCTCATACCAATCTTCTATTTTTTCCAATTTTTTTCTAATATCTGGCCAGGCATGAGTGACAAAGTTAACTCTTAGCAGGGCTTGCCCTGCTAGGGACTCCGGGTCTCTCCCAGAATATTGTTTCATATTCTTTCGGAGCCTCTCCAGCCACTCAGTCGGGGTTTCTTCCTTCCCTTGCTGCCCCTCAAAGGCCTTTCTGACATTTTGTCCTCAGAGTGCCCCCTCTTTTATTCCCTTGATTATCAAATTACAATAATCATTCATATGTCCCCTCCCAGCTTCATCATTTTGGTTCCAGTTAGGAGGTGTAATGGGCATTTTCTGATCCCCGGGTGGACCTTGTTGGTTTTCTTTTCCCCAAATTTTTATTCCAGCAATTCTAATCATTTCTCTTTCTTCTTGGGAGAATATTATTTTCATTATTGATTGCATTTCTTCCCAAGTGAAAATGTTGGGACCTAAGAACTGGTCCAACATTTCAGCTGTACCTATGGGGTCTTCTAATAATCCTTTAATTTCTTTTTTGAAATTCCTAACCTCTGTAGAGGTTAGAGGAGCACTCACAAAGCCGCTTCCCCCTCCTCCCGTAGGTACTTCTCTTAACGGAAAGAAATGAATTTCTCGGCTTCCCTCTGTTTGTTTAGCAATGGAGGGCTTGTTGGGCTGCCTCGGAGCCTTAATGGCACCTCCTGTATTCTGGTATGGTGCTCCTTCGTTAAGAAGAGGGTTGATTTGGGAAGAAAGCACCGAACTCCCCTGGGGAGGAGGGGCAGATTCAAAGTCTGGCGCTGAAGCTGAATATTCTGTGGTGCAGAGGGTGGGGGTGGGGTATGGCAGTGAAGCCAGATATTCCGGAGCACAGGAGGCGGGCACCGGGGCTAAAGCCGGGTTTCTCAAGGCAGGAGAGGTAGGGGCTGAAGCCGGGACGTGTGACCTTTCCCTTGATGCAATTGAGGCTGCTGGGATTCCCGAGATATATGGGAAGGGTGGGATCCCCGGCATGGGCGGGGGCAGGGCTCCCCCCCAGCTCCATTGGGGCGGGAGGGCTGCCGGGGGAAAGGCCCCCGGTGCGGGCGGAGGGGGGGCTGGCGGGGGAAGCCCCGGAGCCAGGGGGAGGAGGGCAGCTTCTGGTGCTGGCGGCGGAGGCAATACTTCTAAAGGGTCTCAGCCTTTTTTCTCTTCTGTTTGCTTTTCCTCTGCGGTTTCTGATATTTTGAAGACTTTGGTTCCCAGAGGTTTTGTAATTCCTGTCCAGCAAGAAGCATATTCTCTCTCCTCAGGGTGAGATGGCTCTTTTGAATTTACAAATACATTTAGAGCCTGGCAAATCCATGCCTCATCAGACCCGTATTTTGGCCAGTACACATGATCAGATCTGATTTCCTTTTTTACCCACTCTTTCATGCAGAATTGAATCATTTTTACTTTCTCTTTTCCTTTTGTAGAAGGATCAGTTTCCCAGTTTGCGAGTTTGACCCCGAGGGGACTGTCTCGGGGTATATCCTCTGGCACCCTTTTATAATTTGAACTTAATTTACTAGGTTGTTGTCCCATTTTCCCAGGAGTTCTCTATTACTCAAAATACCAATTTATCCCCCCCTTTGAAATACTAATTCATTCCTTTAAAACACCAATCTTCACTGCTGTAAAATACTACCCACCCTTTCACAGTACAAAAAACACCAAAAAATTTATTAGAGCCCACCTTCCCCAAAAACAAAGTTAACTTCGAATTACACAGTTTTTCATTCACACATTCACTCTTTTTTAATATTTGTTCACTCACTCATTCCTACTCACAACAGAATAATAAGGTACCTCTTTCAAGTCACTTGTTAGTATCCACCCATGGGTATGATATAATCCTTAGGATTCTGGGTGCTCTTGGATTTCCCTCAACCCAGCATTGCTAGCATCCAAACCCCAACCTCTCTTGGGGTACTTTTAGGCCCTGGGTGCTCTTGGAGTTTTCCTCAACCCAGCATATGGGGGGGTAGCTCCCACTTTGCAACCCCTTCTCTGGGACCCCGTCCCAGTCACCCCCGGAGATTCTTTCACTCCGCTTATCTCTCGCTTTGTCTCCTCGCTGGCCGCTGTTCTCGTGAACAAGACGGAACGGCAGCACTCAGAGACTGCCACACTCGCTTCGCAGATCTGGGGGCAACCAGCCCACGTCTCATTCACACACGCTCATCTCCCGTAACCACCCCCTTTTTCTTTGGACAATACTTCCCAGTCCTGTTTCTTTTCCAGTGTCTGTGGGATTTTTGTCGAGAGCGCTCTCTTTCATTTGCTTTATTTTTGTGTCTTTCTTGTCCTCCGGGTGTTGCCCTGCTGCCACCAAATCACGCCAGAGGATGCTAAGCAAAGGTCCTGCCAACTTGGGCGGGAGGCGCCTTACCCTTGCTTCTTGAATCCTCCCACGCTTTTCAGAGGCGAGGTGTAGCTCCGGGACGAGCCCTTAATTGTGAAAAACGAGGTTCACTCTCCTGTGAGAATTTAAAGGGTTTAATATAAAGACAATAAGAGACACATCAAATAAAGCAACGGGGTAATGGCCGGGTGCCTTGGTGCTCTGCCAAGAGCACACCTGATGCCAGAGGTGAGTCTTTTTTATACCATTTTTACTGTCTGTTCTTTATTCATATTAAAACTTTTCCTGGAGCTGTTCTGCATGGCCACTCCTTGGTTCCGCCTTTTTAGAGCATGCGTAGTCTTCTGCCTTGTGGTTTTATTTCTCTTGATTCTTGGGGTTGGGCCCGCTAGGCAAGAGTCGATGGTAGGGTGGATTTCTTAATTCTCCAGACAGACAGGGCTGATTGCAGCTTTGGGCCTCTTCGTCTCTCCGGGCAGAGTGGTGATAACGGCTCTTGGACTCTCCTGGCCGCCTGTTCTCCGGGCGGAGTAGCCTTTGGGCCCTTTTGCTCCCTAGACAAAGTGTTGATTAGCAGCTTTTCGGGCCTCATCCTCTGTTCGTTTGGAGGTTATCTTACGTGCTCACACTTGTTAACATTCTTGCTAAAAAGAGAGAAAACTACATCCACACAGCAAAAAGCATTTCTAACATTATATAATATCTACTTTATACTTTGCGAGAAGCCAATATAATATATGTTTATAACACCTCCATTGGCGACCTCCTTTTCCCTCTGATTCAGCTACCTTGTGGTAGGTGCGATGGTGCTGAAGAAGGGTGGCGGCTTGGCACAGTTGCTGTCACAGGTGGATCTTTGAGTGGCATGTGTGAGGGTAGGAGGGTACGGCACCCATAGCTGAAGGCAAAAAAGGTCAGGGCATGTCATCAGCCGCAGTCGTGCTAAGTTGTTCATCTATGCAAACTGCTTGCCGAGTTGTTCCTTTCTTAGGTAATGGGGGCTTGTATCAACCAGAACTGCAAATGGTCAGTATTTGCAGAGAAGGTTACTTGGACTGTTGTTGAAGTGAGTGTAGCAGTTTCTATGGCATTCTGCAAAAAAAGTGACAGGTCTCCCTGTGTTCCCCAGTTCTTAACAAAGATGAAGTTAACAAACCCCTGAAAAGAGGTTTTGCAAAACTTCAGGGATATTTTCCTACTAGTACTGTAGAGACAACCATAGTCACCTTGTCTTTCCAAAAGTGAAGGTTCCCTATTTTTGTCCAAGAGCATCAAGTGCTTTTGATCAGCGTTTGTGTGCATGCATTAGCCTCGTTCTTGCTCTTCCTTGGAGAACTTTTACAATACTCACATGATCTGTGTAGGCTGCAGACTGCAGTGGTGAACTTCAAGGCTTCCAGCAGAAGGGAGATGCTGTCCACGTTTTGGATTCTCCTTAGCCTGAACCTTCAATGTCCAATAACGCAGCGTTTGGTGCTCGAGGCACTGACTCTGGCGTGCCCCTGGTCAGAGACAGTCCAGCTGCGTTACCTCCACGCGTCGCTGAAGCGACTTCGGGATCAGGAAAAGAGCTTGCTGGGCTAGCTAGCTGGCTTCTTTGCAGAGGGAAACACGGCAGGAGCCGTTGATGTCGGCTCACGTTAGCTCAGAGACAAAGGAAGAGAGGGGCTGTTCAGGTCTGGCTTCTAACAGGTTTAATGCGATAGGATGAGGATGAGGTCGGATTGATGGGAATCCGCTCCTCGGAGCCTTGTCCTCAGTTTTATAGGGAATTTGAAAACCCCCTGTAACTATTCCTGAAAAGACCTGCCTTGCTAAATTAGTGCCTTTTAAGTCTTGTGTCCCCAGGATAGAACAACAAACTCACAAAGATAACAGCAGTGGATCTACAGGACTTCTGCAGGCCTTCTGGACTGCAGACATCTCTGACCAAAGGCCACAGATGACGTGTACCCTGATCCTGCCGAACGCCCGTCCGCCCTGGACTCAGCTTCAAGGTTTGATTGATACTGGTGCTGATGTAACTATCATCTCCTTCTCTGCGTGGCCTCCCTCATGGCCTTTACCCCCAGTGGGATCGGCCATCACAGGATGAGGATGAACCACACAGAGCTATTGAAGCGAACGGCCTGTGACGGTGAAGGACTCAGAGGGGCACACAGCTACAATTAGGCCTTATGTTACTACCACTTCCCTTAACCTTTGGGGACGGGATGTGTTGGCAGCCTGGGGCATACGGATCGGGACAAATTTTTAGCAGGGGTCACTGTGCGCAAAGGTGCACAGTATCCTACACTGCCTTTGCAGTGGTTGATTAACACACCAATCCGAGTCAGACTCTGCTTAGTTAGTTGAATTAAGGGCTGTTATCATGGCTTTTCAACGATTCTCACAGGAACCTTTGAATTTGGTTACTGAAGCCGACTAGCAAAAGCTCGTATACAATTAATCACCTTACGGTACCACAAAATTCAAAGAATCCTGTTCTTCTGAATCACTTTCTCTCATTGCAATCTGCAGGCAAGAGACAACTGCCCTGGGCAAAAGTCTGGGTGTGGAATTTACTCACTAACCAGTGGGAAGGCCTGCGGGAACTTATGGTTTGGGGTCGTGGCTATGCTTGCGTTTCTACAGATACTGGGGTACGGTGGCTAGCTGCAAAATGTGTTCGCCCTGCCCTACGGCACCAGAGGCAGAACAGGCAACCTCCAAATGATGACCAGAACACCAACCATCCAAGTGGCCACCAGAATGTAGATCATCAGCCATCAGACTCTTCTGATGATGACCAAGATGTTGACCATCAGGCAGATGGTCCTTCTACAAGCAGAGACTGGGATGGTCCTTCCACAAGCAGAGACTGAACTTTAAATTTCTTGTTATGGAGTCAGATCGTTAAAGCCTTAAGGACATATTTAGAATTAATAACTGATGTAAATTTCTATTTAGGATTAATAGTGGAGTTGTTATCTTATCAAACAAAAAGGGGGAATTGTAGATACCAAAATGCTGCTAGCGAGGATTTTCTTGCTATTTTCTAAGTCTGTGAGAGACTTTTCTCTCTCACAGAAGAGGTAGCAGAGTATGTAAACAACCAAGCCACCTGCAACCTTGAAAAGTCTGGTTTATGGTCTAGTAGAAAAATATTTTGACAATGGATGGTTTAGGATTTTAGCCAATCACCCCAAGGGGGGGGGCTGATCCTTTGTCCAATTAGACTATGAAGAAAAAAGTCTGTAAAAGAGTTTGTGAAATAATTAAATGAATAAATCTTGGTGCACAATTCCTGCCTGCTGGATCTTCTCTCCTCCTCCTCCCTATGGCTGCGGGACACAGTGATACACCCTAGGGCCCAGGCCTGCGGTAATAGACCACAATTACAAGTGAACTGCAACACAAGCAGCTAACACATTCCTCCTGTGATAAATGAGTGAACGATAAATTTTGTCTTTCGCATCTATCACTTTAACATTTAGAAGTGAGAATGTACTATGTAGAAATAGCGTTAAGGTAAAATATAGGTAAGTAAAAACAAGACTAGAGTAAATTGTAACTTCGAATGAGTGGTAACATGTTGGGAAACGTAGGAAGAAACACATGATAATAAATGTCCTTTCAGTTGAGAAATTACAGAGGTGGAAACCAAGACATCTTCAAGAAACAAAGAAGATAAACCGCATGCATCCCAGGAAGTCTGTTATCTCATCAAAACTCACACCTCCCAAAGAACCCATCAACTACAAATTAGGTTGGAGACTGAGGAGGCACCGGAGGGGGGTGCCTGCCTTCAATTCTGGAGCTACTCAGAGGACCGAGGTGGCAGTGTGCTGGCGTGTGCTGGCGCAAGGGGGCAGAGACGGAGGGGGGAAAGTTGAGTGAAGTGTAAATGACTTTCTGGGCTTAAGGACTATGTTTAAAGAAGTACTAAAGTTCACAGTAAAATGAATGGAGCCACGCCTCTAGCAATATTGCTAAGTGCTCCTGCACTGTGATATGCCTTTGTTCTACTAA
This sequence comes from Aphelocoma coerulescens, assembly GCF_041296385.1. Classification (NCBI taxonomy): domain Eukaryota; kingdom Metazoa; phylum Chordata; class Aves; order Passeriformes; family Corvidae; genus Aphelocoma; species Aphelocoma coerulescens. The sequence goes on from NW_027183472.1 coordinate 771,061, forward strand.
TAAATGCTCAATATTATGCTGCTGAAAATTCCGCTTGGGAATTCATCTTTCTCACTTCTTCCCTTAAAATCAGTTCTAAGAATTTAGTGTGAAATACATTTAGGCTTGGTCCACATTATTTTTAGTTCAAATAAACACATCTAAATTTTTTCCATCTTTCCCATTAAAGGATTTTGGTTTTGGCTCATTCTTTCAGCATTTTGCCAGCAATCTGCTCAATGCTCTTTCCTTAGGAATGAAAGCTGTAGCCTGATATTACAAAGTGTTTGGTGAAACCTTTACCATGACTCTCAAGTCGCAACATGCCAGATAATCACTGGTTTTCAAAGCTGCTTGAAGATAGAAGGAAAGCGTCAAAGGTTTATGCATGAATCAGCATCCCCTTGTCACAACGTCATGCTGCAGTGATCCTTGCAGAGCTCTAAGACTGGATTTAAAGGAGAAAAGCTCAATACTGGCTCCTGAGCCAGCAGGATGAAACATCCAAGATTGTACATATATTACTTCTGTGCTAAAACTACTGTATGAAAACGTCTTACCATTATGGCAGTTTTATAGTACTCCATAGGAGACATCTCTTTAAATGACTCTAATATCCTTTCAGTGCTAAAATTGAGAAGGGGGTTGATCCATAGTTAACTCATGTAAACACGAGTGAACTACTAAGAGACACCAAATGTTAATCACAAAACCTAAGCAGCAGGATTCGCCTTAATCTTGTCAAGATAAGAGGAACAGGATCTTTTGAAAACCGGCACAGAGATCGCTGCATCAGCCACCGAAGAACTGTGCATGCTCCAGAAAGAAAGGTAAAAAGTGCATTGTGACAAAGACTACTGATCTTCATCAGAAAGACCCTCGAGGAAGAAGAGGAGCCTTCCTCAGTGCGCCCATCAGCGTACACAGTGCATGCATGGCACGTATGCTAATGATATTAATGACTTCCGAGAAGTAATTTCTAGAACCACTCCTATCCCAAGAATTGTGATGAATGTTCATAAATTTTACACATAATGCTGGACTGTATGGAGTGCTCTGTGTGTGTGTGTTAGGAGGAGTGATCCCCCATGCACCCAGCGCCGAATAAAGCAAATACCCGCTTCTCTGACTCTGAAGCATCTCTAGGCCTGGTTTTGGGCAATTCAAAATAGGTGAATACACATTACAACTACAGCTGAAGTTGTTGCGTAGGCAGATTGAAGAGGAAAGGATTTCATCTTCATCACTCTCCTTCTTTCTTGTTTTGACAGAATTAAGAACTTGTAAAAAATCTGATATCACTGATGCTCACCACTCTTCCAATTAGACTACGCTCACTTAGGCAACGAAGTCCAGAGCTTCGGATATCTCCCGCTTCTGCCCTAGGAATTGCTTCCAGTGCTGTACCTTTGCTCCAGCTGCGAAACCAAACCAGCAGAACCAAGGAAGTTCTCTCTGAATGAACCATTGCTCTTGAAGGCTACAACGGTAGTCATGGCAGTGAACACTGCTCTTCACTGGGCCATTCCTCTGAAAAAAAACCATGCACCACCTCTCAACCTAAACCGTTAAGCCTCCTGCTGATGCTGACTGACAAAGCGTCCAACTGCACTTAGATTCCAACAGCTACTTCCAATGACCTGTCAACAGAGCTTTGCAGACTTGCAACAGAGCAACAAACTAAAGGGGCTATGTTTCATGGCTGTTTTTCAAACATCATTGACTTATGTCCCTTTGCCAGCTTAAGTGAAGGTGGCCCATCCACCTTGGTCAAAATCAGCAGAATTTTGGCCCAATTTGTTGTTACGCAACACATCATGACACAATCTCTTGGTGTTGATGCAAAATTCCCACTGAAGTGCATGTCGTTACATGACTTAAGGCTACCTACTCACAGAGTGTCCACTCCACTGCCACACCCATTTTCTGGCCACCTTGAAATGACTGAGCTGTCTTACTGTTCCCAACATTCCTCAGGGGTACGTGACCACCATAGCCTCCCTTCTGAAGTTTAGGAACCTAAGTAGTACTAGCAATAGCAGTTTATCCAAAATCCATTTGCTCCATCAACAAACTCCAAGCAAGCGCTGAGAATTAGTTTCAAGACTTCTACATATATTTACAGGGAGCTTTTTGTTTGCTTGTTTGTTTTTAAAGCAGATGGAGTAGTGCGATGTTTCCCTGAGGCTACCAGGGCTGCGAGGCAGGCAGGCAGAGCCCTGGCATGGGTGGCACAGGGGACCCCGGGCGCTGACGGCTGCCACCAGCGCAGGCCAGCTCGGAACTGGCAGGCAGGGCTGCACCCCGCGTCTGCCACAACAGCTGCAGCTTCTGCAGCCTGAAACACAGCTGGCTCAGGGGTTCAAATTAAGAGCCAAAACCTTTTGCTGCTCAATTTGGGGCAGAGAAAGGTCATCACTTCTAGCATGGCATAAGCCTGCCACTACATTTCTGTGAAGGAAAATCACCTTGTTAGAGTGAAACTCCTGAGTAAAATACTGAAGCGCTTTCAGATTCGTATTATCTGACATTTCTGTGACCTTCTTTTATACCTGCATTGTTTCCTACTGCTGGTTTTGGGCACAAGTTCTGTGTACACTATTCTGGAAACAAAAAAATAACCCAAAACCAACACCCACTCCTCCCCCACCATCACTCCTTCCCCAGCCCCAAGCCTAACAAAACCAGCCTGCAGAATGTGCAGGATTTCAAATGAGAACAAGCATAGATGGGACATCAAAAGATGGATTCTCCTTAGACATTTGTGCATGCAGTGCTCTGCAATCAACTCCTAAATTCTACTCCTCGTACACCAAATATTTGTCTTGGGAACTCCTTGTTCTCCATTCCAACCCTTCTGAGAGGGTAATCGAGGAGTTACTCTACATATTTTAAGCACATGTTGCACTAGTCAAATCCAATGCACAGCATTACTTGACTAACTGAGGCGGTGGCAAGGTCAATTAAGACCTGTTCATGTCTTAATTTGGAGCTCTTCCAACTGCTTGAAAAGTGAAGCCTTGGACGTTGAAGGTTCAGACTAAGGAGAATCCAAAATGTGGATAGCATCTCCCTTCTGCTGGAAGCCTTGAAGTTCACCACTGCAGTCTGCAGCCTACACAGATCATGTGAGTATTGTAAAAGTTCTCCAAGGAAGAGCAAGAATGAGGCTAATGCATGCACACAAACGCTGATCAAAAGCACTTGATGCTCTTGGACAAAAATAGGGAACCTTCACTTTTGGAAAGACAAGGTGACTATGGTTGTCTCTACAGTACTAGTAGGAAAATATCCCTGAAGTTTTGCAAAACCTCTTTTCAGGGGTTTGTTAACTTCATCTTTGTTAAGAACTGGGGAACACAGGGAGACCTGTCACTTTTTTTGCAGAATGCCATAGAAACTGCTACACTCACTTCAACAACAGTCCAAGTAACCTTCTCTGCAAATACTGACCATTTGCAGTTCTGGTTGATACAAGCCCCCATTACCTAAGAAAGGAACAACTCGGCAAGCAGTTTGCAAAGATGAACAACTTAGCACGACTGCGGCTGATGACATGCCCTGACCTTTTTTGCCTTCAGCTGTGGGTGCCGTACCCTCCTACCCTCACACATGCCACTCAAAGCTCCTTGCGTGGAGCTCTCGCACCACCTATGACAGCAACTGTGCCAAGCCGCCACCCTTCTTCAGCACCATCGCACCTACCACAAGGTAGCTGAATCAGAGGGAAAAGGAGGTCGCCAATGGAGGGAAGTTGTACCCCCTGACAGCTAAGCTCCAACTACGGTGTCGCTTATGTCCTTCCCAGGACGGGCGGGAAAACGCCTCGGCGCAGCGCAGCGCTGGCCGGGAGCGGCCGGCACGGCACCGAGCGCGCTCCCCACTCCCTCCCGCCCGCGCCGCTGCGGAGACCCCGGGTTCGCCGGAATCGGCCACATGCTGCACGGAGGGCAGCGCGGCAAAGGCGGCCTCCCCTCGTCGCCCGGGGAAGGCCGGCCTCGGATCCCCGCTCTCTCCACCGGCACGGGCAGTGCCAGCAGCCTCTCGCTGTGGCCGCCGCTGGCCGAAAGCCTCGCCGCGCACCGCCCGGCCGGCCCCGCCGCTCCGCGGGGTCACACGGCACCTGCCGTGGGCGGCCGCCGAGCGACAGGAAGCAGAAGCGCTCACCGCCGCGCCGCTCGCCGCCCCGCCCGGGCGCTCCTCTCCTCGCGCTACCACGATGGCGCCGGCCCGCCCCGCCTTCCCCGTCGCCTGCGGCGCAACGCGGCTGCTCCGAGCCACGCAGCACGCGTGCGGCCGGGCCCTGCCGAGCTGCCGGCGGAGCCGGGGCACAGCCCGGGCGGGAGAGCTTCCGGCGAGGCTGGGCGGGCGGCGAGCGCGGCCGAGCGTGAGCGCGCCAGGCGGGCGGCGGGCGGCGGCGCGATGGAGAGCTAGATGGAGGCGGCAGCACCGCGCGGCATAAAATAGCTGATCGTCCGGCAGCCGCCCGCTCCGCAGCCCCTCGGCTGCTGTCGAGAAGGGCCCCGGCCCTGGCCGCGCCGGTGGCGAGGCGGCTCCGCAGCCCGCGGGCAGCCCTGGCGGGGCAGGGGAGCACTGCGGGCAGCCCCGGGGCCGCGCAGCCGTCTGCAACGCGCGGTGGGAGCCGCTGGGAACTATTTTACACGTTCCGGGGGGCTGGAGAGGAGCACGGAGACCACGCGGCAGGTCGCTGCCGTTAGGGAAAATTAATCCACGATGCCTGAGGTTTATATCCGAAAAGGAGACAGAGGAGTCCTGCAACATTCTTCGACTACAGGGAGAGTCCATGGGGCTTTTCCCATGGCGTCTGTCAAACGGTTGCGGGATGCAGCCCCCTTTTGATGCCAAGTTCCCGGCCACAGCACCCTCTTCCTTTTCCCCGCTGGCTGAGGTATTCGGGAGATACAGACTTCCGGAACTGCCTACTCTATGCGCCCCCCTCTAATATGCACCCCCCTCTTGGCATCGAGAAGAAAGAAAAGAACCCCATTCCTAATGCTCTTAAGTCTTTGTTGCCTTGCTCTAGGTTCAGGAATTTAACACGGCCTTGATTAATCAACAGTCTCTGATGATTAGTAACAGTTCTAGAGAACTCCTAGTTTCTTCTGTTACTTCACTAGCCATAACTTCCTAGCCTTGTCTACAGGCCGATTCACACGGTCTCTTTGTAAAGACTCATCCATCTCATTCCTTTTAATCCCTCCTCTTTTTATTTGCTCTGTATTTGTCTTTACAAACCTTAATTACCATGGATTTAATTTTTTCTTCTGGAGTCTTCTTGGGTTTTGCTATTATTTGCAGTGACATTCTTTTCTGTCCTTTTGTAGTCATTTCTGGATCAGGTAGGCATGGCTGCTAGCGGCATCCCCTTGAGCACCTGCTGAAAGAGCTGCCGCCAGCATGGTGTCACACATGGTAAAAAGATGAGAGTTGCTATAGCATGTAAGAGGAGGAATCGTATTCATTTAGCCCAGAGCTGGCCAGTTAACCATGAAAACATGTCCCATCCCCATCCTTTCAACATTTGGACAGGTCCACGAGCTGACGTTATTTCCTTTGTTATTTGTTTGACCACTTTTCCGCTGTCATCTGCTTGCAAACAGCAGCTCGAGTCATTTAATTTCCCACAAACTCCTCCTTCTTCTGCCAACAGATAATCTAATACCATCCAATGTTGAAATACCGCTTTCCTCATTTAAGTGGGTTGCTCAGCAAAAAGGTCAAGCGCTGTGGCTGGCTGGTTGGTAATTATTTCCGAGACAGCTTGTAACCTAATTATCTCCTTCAAATGATAAATGGGTTCCCAGGCATCTGGGATTAATTCCTTAGGTTTCCAAGGGGCTGGTCCATCGTGTTGGGTAACTTGTTCTGTTGGCCGTTCATCATTTCCCCGTTTTGGGGTGCTCCCTCCAGCCAGGGCTGCATCAGCTGACTGCTTTTCTCTAATTAAATCATCACAGATTTTGATTCCTAAGCGATTTCCCAGAACTTGTAGTAGCAAAAAGAACAACAGTCTACTAAATATACCATATCCCTGACCAGTTTGGAGGTAACCTGAGCTAAGCATGTTGGCCACAAATCCAATACTGTCCTTTCAAAGCCCGTGTTCCATTAGCAAAGGAACCTACCCATGGTCATCAATTGGTGGCTCAAAATACAGCAGGATTCCCGGGCCTAACGGTCCTCCAACAAGAGTTGCCCCACCATAAGGGTCCCAGCATTTGCATTTCCAAGCTCCCGCACAGGGTTCCCACCTACATTTACATCTGCAAGCTGCTTGGTTGGATTTGGAGCAGAACTCACTAAAAGGCTTTGAGTTCCAATCCGGTGTGGCCATTCTCACTGATAATCACAAACAACATGTCTTCTACTTGTGGAATTTTTGTGGGGACTGCTCAAAAACAGGTGGTCAAAAAAACCCCTTGTCCCTCCCCATTGCTTTACAGGCTTCCAAATATTTTTGGTAAGTGTGATAAGAACGCCTTACGCAGCTACTGTTAGTGAGCCGAACAGGTATTTGATTGCATTTGCCTTGATATTTGGAACAATTGGAAGGAGGGCAATTGGGGGTCCAAACCCAGTTGTTCAAGCCCAGAGGGAAAGTCAATTGACAATTGCCTTTTCCTACATAGACACGCCCTATCCTATTTAGGCAATAAGTGCCTGTTGGAGAAGAATGAAGTGGCCATGAACTTCCTTCTTTGGCCCCAAATCCCATCCCACTGTGGCCCTCACATTGACCCACCATTTAGGTTCAGCTGGGCTAGCCAACTATGGCCACTCTTCAGATCCTCCTGGCCCTCCACAGAGCCAGCAATTGCTAAGGTTAAAAACTTTTGCTACTTCTTCTCCTAAGGCTGCAAATTGATTCTCCCACTCCTGGCCTAAACTCAGCTAACCATATCAAAGTAGAATTAGTAAGGAAAATGTTTTAATAGTGTCATCTAATTAGCTAGTCTAATTTTCCCGTTGTCTTCTGCAGCACCTGTGGCAATTGAAGACACAGAAACCACTTAACGTAACAAAATGGCCACAAGTATTAGCCCCCAAGTGAGTGGAGATTCTAGAGGAGAGATGCCTTTACAGTCTATTTCAGCAGACGGTCTGAAGGTAGGACTGCGGGGCTTCTTCCGATGTCGAAGCACTGCCTACTGCTCCGGCCCACTCCTGCAGAGTGTCAGTCACGGCCTCCCGGCCTTCTCCTCCAGCTGAGATGTGCAAATCTCCGAGGCTTCAGAGACCTTGACCCGAGAGTGACGGGTTCACCTGTGTTCAGCTTACTTGACGGCTGTTTTCTGTCGTCAGTGACACTTGGAATGGGCCACGCCATTTCACCAGCACTGGCGCTTCTTTCTACTCCTTAATTAGGACTCAATCTCCTGGTTGGATGTTAAAAGCAGCAAAGTCCAAAGGCCGGGCTTGCACCAGCTGAGTTTCCTGTTGAAGGGGTTTCACAAGAAGCAGGATCCTGGCCACAGATGGTTTTAAAAATGCATCACTTGCCTCTACCCCCCCCCCCACTGGGTGGAGACTTACCAGGGCAATTGCAAACAACGATTGAAAGGGAGATAACTGAATCTCTCTTCTGGGTTGGGCCCTCATTCTCACCAAAGCCAATGTCCAAAGCCCTACCCATGGCATCTTGGTTTCTATTACCAGCTTCAAAAGGTGTTTATTTCTCTCTTCATTGTTTTCTACCCGAGCCGAGCTCTGGGGGTGCCAGGGCCTATGGAGGTTCCATTGTGTTCCTAAAGAAGCCAAAACCCCTTGAAGGATCTTTCCTGCAAAATGAGTTCCCCTATCTGAATCTATTGCTTCTACAATGCTGTATCTTGGAATGATTTGTTCCAAAAATGCCTTAAGAACAGATCCTGTCATTACTGAAGTAGTTGGAAATACTTCTGGCCACCTTGCTAGCTGACATACGATTACCAGAAGATATTAAGCCTTGCCACTTGGGGCATCTCCGGAAAATCCACCTGGCATCTTTGGAAGGGCCATGCAGCCCAAGGCCTCCCTCCTCTAGCAAGTTACTTTGTAACTTGGCTGTTGGCTTTAGCACAGATCAAGCAACCTTCAACAGCTCCTTTTGCCAGTCTAAAAAGACCCCCAGCAACATACATCATGAGATAGGCTTCTGCCAATCCTCAGGAAGTGCAAGAACTCTCTTAATGGAGTTGCTTTAATATTGGTAGGGCCAAAGGTTCTGGTATCTCTTGTTTGCCATCCCTTGGAAACCAATTCTTGCCTTTTTTCTCTGCCACACGACTTTTAACTGTATGTCAAACTGCTGCGGTAGAAAAGACAGCTTCCTGGGCAGTGATGGAGTCACGGGGAGCAAAGGGGGCATCTTGGAGAGTTCTGGCAGAAGTGTGGCTTTCTGAGTTTCTTCATCCACCAAAAAGGAGACAGAGGAGTCCTGTAACATTCTTCAACTCCACGGAGAGGCCATGGGGCTTTTGCCATGGAGTCTCTCAAATGATTGCGGGATGCAGCTCCCTTCTGATGCTAAGTTCCTGGCAACAGCACCCTCTGAGGTACTCGGGAATTACAGACTTCCGGAACTGCCTACTCTATGCCCCCCTCTAATATGCACTCCCCTTTTGGAATGGAAAAGGAAGAAAACCAAACTATTCCTAATGCTAGGAAGTCTTTGCTGCCTTGCTCTAGGTTCAGGAATTTAGCAGGGCCTTGGCTGAGCAACAGTCTCTGTTGATTAGTAACAGTTTCTAGAACGAATACTTTCTTCTGTTACTTCCCCCCCTGTAAATTCCTAGCCTTGTCTAAGGAGAGATTCACACGGTCTCTTTGTAAAGACACATCTATCTTACTCCTTTCACGCCCACACCTTCCTTGCGGTGGAACGGCTCTCCCCGGCACAGCACCTGGCACAAAACCCCCGTATACGCACACACACACCTGCACTTACCCTGCACTCCACTGCACGCACACACACACACACACCTCCCGCACACTAACACCCCCTCCACATCCCCACCATGCTACTTGCAGTGGCCCCGCCCCTGCCATCCCCACCGGCTGGCAGCACCCACTCCTCGCATGCTTCCCCATGCCTTGCATTTCCTTGCTGCCCCCTCTGTAGCCTTCCCTCAACCTGCCTTTTCTCCCCTGCCTTGCACTGACTTGCTCACCCATCCCCCACCTGACTTCCTTTCACATTCGTCTAGGTCTGGCCTCACCTTTCCTTTTCCTTCTAGGACCCTCATTGCCTTGCCTCGCCTCGCAAAGCCACCACTTGCCTTGCCTTGCCCTTGAACCCCTCCCTTGCCTTGCATGACCTTGCTCACCCCTCCCCCACCTGGAATTCAACACCCCTTTTCAATGACATTTCTGGGCCTTGCCCTGCCCTTTCTGCTCCTCCGAGGAATCTCAAAGCTCTCAAGCATCTCCGGTGTTTCAGGATCCCATGAGAGGAAGACCAGGGGAGGACGCATGTTGCCACACTCATCTCTGTGGGCAGCCTTTGTCTGGGAGCAATCCTTGCATGTCTTGAACCTTGGAGGGGCAATTCACATTTTGCCCTTGAGCTCGGGGACCAGAAAGAGAGTTCTTTTGCATACAAGGGAAGGCAGGTAGCTCAAGTCTTTTAGGTACAGAGGAGAGATGACCCACGCGGGATCAAGGCCACACAGAGCACTTGGTCCTGGCCACTTTTGTGCACCAGCAGTCCTTGAATGTACTTCTCACCTGCCTTGCCTGGCCTTGCCTTGGCAACACAACAGTTGCCTTGCCTTGCCCTGCTAGCCCTCTGTAGCCTTGCATTCCTTTGCAGGGCCCTGCCCCGCACATGACCTGCCTACTGTTTTCCTCCAGGGCCTTGGCTTGCTGAGCCCTTCCTGTTTCTGCCTGGCCTTCCCATCAGTGGCCCTTCCTTCCTACAGCCAGCCTTGCCTCTAACTTCTGGGCCTTCTCTTGCCTACCAGTCCATTTGCTTTCCCCTCACTGCTCTGGCCTTGCCTACCTCTCCCTTGACTTGCCCACAATTGCCTGCACTCGGTTTGCAGCGCCTTGCCTGCATGGAAGGCAAGGGAAAGAGTGGTAGGCCGGGCAAAGCAAAGCCAGCAAGTTGTAGGCAGTGCGAGGCAAGGCAGACGTAGGCAAAGGAAGCAGAGCAAGGGTACCTTAAGAAGAACTAGACAAGGCAAGGCCAAGAGACTCGGAGTGCCTTTCCTTGGGAAGGCAAGGACATAGTGCCAGTGTTGCTGGAGCAGATGTTAAGGTACTGTGGGGAGGAATAGTCCAGCAAGACATTTCTCTTCTGGCCCCTGTGCGTGTGGGGGCAATTGTTGGACATATTCAATACTGGAGGCGGATCAGTCGCTGGATGTGTTGTATTTTGGAGGAGGGGATGCCGTTTCTTTGGAGATGGGCTTGTAGTTGCTCTCTTTGGCAAGGAAGGCAGGTTTGGATGTGCACATCAGGTACTCCTAGGGATTTTAAAGGCTTTTCCCAACAGGCAGAGCTCTCTCTGGGTTCGAGCTGTTGAGCTGTCAGTGGGAATGCAAAGGCCAAGCTCTTAAGCTATTTGTCCTGGTGCCTTCAGTGTGTGAGCAGTCCCTGGTGCCGTTGCCTTTGGATCCTGACTCTGGGAGAGGGAAGGCTTAGGATGGTACCTAGAGCTGAGAAGGAGAGTGCTGAGAACAGCGTGTGTGCTGCTAGTTTGAGGGGTGCAGGTGAAGTTGTAGGCAGCAAGATCTTCCTCAGCTGGCACTGTTTTGAGCCCTGTTTTTGCCAGATGGTTTCAAGTTGGTGGGCGGAATCTGCGAGAGGGAAAAGATTTGTATGGGCCAAAGAGGTGTGGTGTAAAGAAGAGTGTGCTCTTGGAAGGGGAAGATGAGGGCAACCTTTTTGTCCTGACACCGTTGATTTGAGTGCAGGGCCGTTTGCAAGTTGCCTCTGTCTGCCCTTGGGGTGGTTTCGAGCTGGGCCAGGTGCTTGGCCTTCTTTTGCAAGTCTGCAGCGCCGTCGTGTGGTTGTTTCCATGAGCGCTGACAGTGCCCGGCAAAAAGCGCTTGGCTGGCGCGGCCCCAGTCGTGTGGAAGCAGTTGGTGGAAGAGCTCTGCTGTGCATCCTGCCTCTTGGAGACATAAAAGGATGTAACCCTGCGCGTAGGGGGGGAGCAAGACGAATCTTTTCATTGTTGGCTGAGCAGTTTCTACGCGGCAAAAGTAAAGGCAGTTTCAGCACGGCCTCTTTCTTTCAGAACCTTTTCTGTGCCATCATGAACATGCTCAACATGCCACTCGCACCCGCTGAACTGCATCAAAGGCCCTGGAGATAGGCACTTTCCTTCAAGCTCTCTGTAGCATCGTACCCTCCACCTCTGGCGGATCCCAAAGCCCTTCCAAACATCCAGCAGCTGCAAGCAGAGAACAAGTGCTAGAACAAGGCGTTGGCCTTCCTAGTCCTTTTAAAGTCTGTGAACTAGGCGAAACATTCCAGTGAGCAGCACTTTCCTTCGCAACTATATCTAGAGCATCATCACATTCTCTCCAAGTGGGTAAGTCCACCCTTGCAGCGCAGCGTTTGCAGCCACAGTTCGGACTGAGAGATAGGCCAGGTGAGAAAGCATTTCTTGACTATCCCTCTTCTCTGGAAGACTTGATACTCGCAGCGCGACCACGTCCACACACCTTCAGTGTGGCCAGGTTCAAGCAGCTAGAGCTCCCAGAGATGGGAGAGTCAGGAGAGAAGACGTTCCAAAAGTACCGTGTACTTACAGCAGCATTAAAACTGTGCACAGCAGTCTGCAGCACTGTAGACTGCGGCTTCTCCGACAGACGAGCCATCCCATTGTTGCCTCTCGCAGCCTGCTTGCTAGCTGCTCTCCTGAAGAAAAGAACTAGAAGAAAAAGCCAATGCTGGGCTGCACCTTCCCCTTGCCTTACGTAAAGCCACCTAAACTCCCCGCTGCACTCTCTACTTCCCCTCTCCTTGGAAGCGACCACTGTGTTTGCTGCATCTCGAAGCCTAAAGTTAAGCGCCAGTGGTTTTGGGGATGGTTGGAAGAGGGATAAGTAGTAGCACAAGGAAGTAGTTGTCGTTGAACTTCCTCCTTCTCAATGCTAACGTGAATTGGGCAGGCAGGCGAGTGCTAGCCACGCTCCTTTCTCAGTTTGTACGCTGCGGACACGAGTCCGGTGCTCTGCGCCTTCGTTCGGCCTCTTTAGTACCCATGTCGCTCTTTCATTCAGCCGGAGTCGAAGCGTCGTCTACTTCTCGCCCAGAGAGCACGGTGCCGGCAGCGAAATGCCCCAGCCGACTGCTTCTGCCGGCACACGCCTGGTCTATGCACTTTCCCTCGCAGCGACATACAGCAGCACTTTCGGTCTTTCTTGTCGTCCAAATGGAAAGGGAAAGATTCTCTGCTATGTCCCGCCCAGAGAACAGTTTTAGGTCAACCAGCACGCCCAGAGCTTGCCCTCGACGCGTGGAAACTTGTGTTTGCACCACATTCAAGTGGTAGCCGTCTTTCCTTTACAGGCTGCAGAACGCCGTCAGATCGCGGTGCTCTCTGCACCTGCCTTCTCAGTTCCAATACCGCCGCGCACAATACAGCTTTGCAGGAAGCAAACACGCGGATAGTCATGTCGCTCAGAAGAACGTGCCAGGACGAAAAGATGTTCTTCCTTTCTCCTCGTCGCCCATATTGTGGTGCTGTATTAAAAGCCTTGGCCAGCGAAAGGCTAATCCAGCAAGTGTTTCTCACCTGATGCATTTCGCTGAGGGAGAGCTGAGGAAAATCCTTGCACAGCACACTGCGGATGCGTGCAGTACACATGCTGAAGAGAGCCACAGCTAAAAGCAATCGCTGGGCTTCAGTTCTGTCCAGACGGCAGAAGGCGAAGAACGAAGCAGCTGGGCACCGCGTTAACGTACTCAGTGGACCGAATTTCAAATGTCCAGCCAAGAGCTGCTTCACAAGCAGATTCAGCTGAGAATGCTCTGGATGGTTCACAAAGTAAGGCGTAGCCGTTGCACTCTATCACACTATCAGGCCAGAAGAAGTTTCTTACACCTTCAATGCTGCAGAGTCCATGCAGCTGGAGCACACGCAGTAGGACGCGTCCAGATAGACGGCGTTCTTCAAGTACCCCCCTCCTCCAAGCAGCCTTGAAACTGAGCACAACACACTGCGGCTCGGGAGCTTCCTTCTCAGATAGACGTGCCGTCACGTTATTCACTCTCGCAGCTCCGTTGCCCACTAGCAGCAGGTGCTACCAAAGCAAAATGCTCCAGAAGTAAAAAGCACTGCTGAGCAAACCTTTTCCTTTGCCTCACGTAAAGCACTGTAAACTGTCCGCTGCACTCTTTATTTCCATTCTCCGCTGCATCTACCACTGTCATCTCTGCATCTCGAAGCATAAAGCTCGGCACAATTCTTCCCAGGGAAAGCTGGAAGAGAAATAGGTAGCAGCACAAGTAGCTGCAAGTGGAACTTTTGTTTTCAACTGCTAACGTGAATCCGCAAAGAAGCGAGCGGCAGCCACGCTTCTTCTTGCAGCCTGTGCGATGCGCACACCAGCTCGGTGCTCTGCGCCCTCATTCGTATGCTCTTCGTACCATGTCGCGCTTTTCATTCTGCCGGAGTCGAAGCGTCGTCTACTTCTCGCCCGGAGAGCACGGTGCCGGAAGAGAAATGCCCCAGCCGACTGCCCTTCCGAAACACACCAGGGCTATGCACTTTTCTCGCAGCGACATACAGCAGCACTTTCGGTCTTTTCTTGTCGTCCAAATGTAAAGGGAAAGATTCTCAGCAATGTCGGGCACAGAGAACAGTTTTAGGTCAACAAGCACGCCCAGAGCTTGCCCGCGACTCGTGGAAACTTGTGTTTGCACACATTCCAGTGGCAGCCCTCTTTCCTTTACAGCCTGCAGAGCGCCGTCAGATCGCGGTGCTCTCTGCACCTGCCTTCTCCCTTTCAAGTACCACTGCGCAGAATATAGCCTTGCAGGAAGCAATGACGCGGATAGTCGTCTCGCAGAGAAGAACGTGCAAAGACGAAAAGATGTTCTTCTTTGCTCCTCCTCGTCGCCCAGATTGTGGTGCTGTACTGAAAGCCATGGCCAGCGAAAGGCTAATCCAGCAAGTGTTTCTCACCTGATGCATTTCGCTGAGGGAGAGCTGAGGAAAATCCTTGCACAGCACACTGCGGATGCGTGCAGTACACATGCTGAAGAGAGCCACAGCTAAAAGCAATCGCTGGGCTTCAGTTCTGTCCAGACGGCAGAAGGCGAAGAACGAAGCAGCTGGGCACCGCGTTAACGTACTCAGTGGACCGAATTTCAAATGTCCAGCCAAGAGCTGCTTCACAAGCAGATTCAGCTGAGAATGCTCTGGATGGTTCACAAAGTAAGGCGTAGCCGTTGCACTCTATCACACTATCAGGCCAGAAGAAGTTTCTTACACCTTCAATGCTGCAGAGTCCATGCAGCTGGAGCACACGCAGTAGGACGCGTCCAGATAGACGGCGTTCTTCAAGTACCCCCCTCCTCCAAGCAGCCTTGAAACTGAGCACAACACACTGCGGCTCGGGAGCTTCCTTCTCAGATAGACGTGCCGTCACGTTATTCACTCTCGCAGCTCCGTTGCCCACTAGCAGCAGGTGCTACCAAAGCAAAATGCTCCAGAAGTAAAAAGCACTGCTGAGCAAACCTTTTCCTTTGCCTCACGTAAAGCACTGTAAACTGTCCGCTGCACTCTTTATTTCCATTCTCCGCTGCATCTACCACTGTCATCTCTGCATCTCGAAGCATAAAGCTCGGCACAATTCTTCCCAGGGAAAGCTGGAAGAGAAATAGGTAGCAGCACAAGTAGCTGCAAGTGGAACTTTTGTTTTCAACTGCTAACGTGAATCCGCAAAGAAGCGAGCGGCAGCCACGCTTCTTCTTGCAGCCTGTGCGATGCGCACACCAGCTCGGTGCTCTGCGCCCTCATTCGTATGCTCTTCGTACCATGTCGCGCTTTTCATTCTGCCGGAGTCGAAGCGTCGTCTACTTCTCGCCCGGAGAGCACGGTGCCGGAAGAGAAATGCCCCAGCCGACTGCCCTTCCGAAACACACCAGGGCTATGCACTTTTCTCGCAGCGACATACAGCAGCACTTTCGGTCTTTTCTTGTCGTCCAAATGTAAAGGGAAAGATTCTCTGCTATGTCGGGCACAGAGAACAGTTTTAGGTCAACAAGCACGCCCAGAGCTTGCCCGCGACTCGTGGAAACTTGTGTTTGCACACATTCCAGTGGCAGCCCTCTTTCCTTTACAGCCTGCAGAGCGCCGTCAGATCGCGGTGCTCTCTGCACCTGCCTTCTCCCTTTCAAGTACCACTGCGCAGAATATAGCCTTGCAGGAAGCAATGACGCGGATAGTCGTCTCGCAGAGAAGAACGTGCAAAGACGAAAAGATGTTCTTCTTTGCTCCTCCTCGTCGCCCAGATTGTGGTGCTGTACTGAAAGCCATGGCCAGCGAAAGGCTAATCCAGCAAGTGTTTCTCACCTGATGCATTTCGCTGAGGGAGAGCTGAGGAAAATCCTTGCACAGCACACTGCGGATGCGTGCAGTACACATGCTGAAGAGAGCCACAGCTAAAAGCAATCGCTGGGCTTCAGTTCTGTCCAGACGGCAGAAGGCGAAGAACGAAGCAGCTGGGCACCGCGTTAACGTACTCAGTGGACCGAATTTCAAATGTCCAGCCAAGAGCTGCTTCACAAGCAGATTCAGCTGAGAATGCTCTGGATGGTTCACAAAGTAAGGCGTAGCCGTTGCACTCTATCACACTATCAGGCCAGAAGAAGTTTCTTACACCTTCAATGCTGCAGAGTCCATGCAGCTGGAGCACACGCAGTAGGACGCGTCCAGATAGACGGCGTTCTTCAAGTACCCCCCTCCTCCAAGCAGCCTTGAAACTGAGCACAACACACTGCGGCTCGGGAGCTTCCTTCTCAGATAGACGTGCCGTCACGTTATTCACTCTCGCAGCTCCGTTGCCCACTAGCAGCAGCTGCTACCAAAGCAAAATGCTCCAGAAGTAAAAAGCACTGCTGAGCAAACCTTTTCCTTTGCCTCACGTAAAGCACTGTAAACTGTCCGCTGCACTCTTTATTTCCATTCTCCGCTGCATCTACCACTGTCATCTCTGCATCTCGAAGCATAAAGCTCGGCACAATTCTTCCCAGGGAAAGCTGGAAGAGAAATAGGTAGCAGCACAAGTAGCTGCAAGTGGAACTTTTGTTTTCAACTGCTAACGTGAATCCGCAAAGAAGCGAGCGGCAGCCACGCTTCTTCTTGCAGCCTGTGCGATGCGCACACCAGCTCGGTGCTCTGCGCCCTCATTCGTATGCTCTTCGTACCATGTCGCGCTTTTCATTCTGCCGGAGTCGAAGCGTCGTCTACTTCTCGCCTGAGAGCACGGTGCCGGCAGAGAAACGCTCCGGGCTTCTGCCTCTGCCGAAACACGCCTGGGCTATCCCTCTCAGCGTTAAGTAGCACAAAATGCTGTCTGCGTTGTGGTCTTAATCTTAAGGGAAAGATTCTCGGCTTCGGCTAGCACAGAGAACTTTGCTGGGACAATACATGTGTTTTATTATCCTTTCTCGCAAGAAGACTATGGTGCTTCTTTGGAACTGTTGGCCAGTGTAAGGCTAATCCAGCAAGTGCTTCTCTCCTGACACATTTCTCTGAGCGAGAGCTTCGGCGGACAGTTGGGCTCTGCGAAGCAGAAAGTCTGTGCTTGCACGTAGCGCTGAGGAGAATCTGTGCACAGCGCGCTCTGGATGCGTGCAGTACACACACTAAAGAGAGCCAAAGCTCAATGTCTCAGTTCTGTCCAGCGCCGGAAATTGAGAAGAACGCAGCCCCAGAGCTCTGGGCTGGAGTGTGCGATGGTTATGAGCTGTGCCGCTCTTCTGCGTGTCTACTGCACGCATCCATAGTGTACAGTGCAAGGATTTTCCTCAGCTCTCGCTCAGCGAAATGCATTAGAAGGGAAGCACATGCTAGATTAGCCATTCGTTAGCCCACGCTTTCAGTAGAGCACCACAAGCTGGGCGACGAGGAAAAGCAAAGAAGAACATCTTTTCGTCTTTGCACGATCTTCTCTGCGAGACATCTCTCCACGTCTTTGCTTCCTGCAAGGCTGTAAGGTGCGCGGTGGTACTTGGAAGGGAGAAGGCAGGTGCAGAGAGCACCGCGATCTGACGGCGCTCTGCAGGCTGTAAAGGAAAGAAAGCTACCACTTGAATATGGTGCAAATACCAATTTCCACGCGTCGCGGGTAAGCTCCGGGTAAGCTTGGTGACCTAAAACTGGGCGCTGAGTGAGACGTAACCGAGAATCTTTCCCTTTGCATTCCGGCTCCAACGCAAACAGAATGTGATGCTACTTAGCGTTGCGAAGGAAAGTGCATAGCCCTGGTGTGTTTGGGAAGAATCAGCAGCCTGGAGCGTTTTTCTGGAGCCTTTCTCCGCTGGCACCGTGCTCTCTGGGCGAGAAGTAGACGACGCTTCGACTCCGGCAGAATGAAAGCGCGACATGGTACGAAGAGCATTAAAGAATGAGGGCAGAGCACCGAGCTGGTGTGTGCATCGCACAGGCTGCAAGAGGAAGCCTGGCTGTCACTCGCTTGTTTCCGGATTCACGTTAGCAGTTGAAAACAAAAGTTCCACTTGCAGCTACTTGTGCTGCTGCCTATTTCTCTTCCAGCGTTCCCTGGGAGGAATTGTGCCGAGCTTTATGCTTCGAGATGCAGAGATAACAGTGGTAGATGCGGCGGAGAATGGAAATACAGAGCACAGCGGACAGTTTATGGTGCTTTACGTGAGGCAAGGGAAAGTGCAGCCCGGCAGTGCTTTTTACTTCTGGAGCATTTTGCTTTGGTAGCAGCTGCTGCTAGTGGGCAACGGAGCTGCGAGAGTGAATAACGTGACGGCACGTCTATCTGAGAAGGAAGCTCCCGAGCCGCAGTGTGTTGTGCTCAGTTTCAAGGCTGCTTGGAGGAGGGGGGTACTTGAAGAACGCCGTCTATCTGGACGCGTCCTACTGCGTGTGCTCCAGCTGCATGGACTCTGCAGCATTGAAGGTGTAGGATACTGCTTCTGGCCAGGTAGTGTGATGAATGGAAACGGCTGCGCCTTACTTTGTGAAGCAGCCAGAGCATTCTCAGCTGAATCTGCTTATGAAGCAGCTTTTGGCTGGACATTTGAAATTCGGTCCACTGAGTACGTTAACGCGGTGCCCAGTTGCTTCGTTCTTTGCCTTCTGCGGTCTGGACAAAACTGAAGCCCAGCGATGGCTTTGCGTTTTGGCGCTCTTCAGCGCGAACACTGCACGCATCCACAGTGTGCTGTGCACGGATTTTCCTCAGCTCGACGTACAATCATTTTCTTGCTGTTTCCAGAGTCTAAACTCTTCGTGAAACTCTCGCTCAGCGAGATGCGTCAGGAATGAGGCACTTGCTGGATGAGCTTTTCGCTAGCCAAGACTTTCAATACAGCACCACAATTCAGGCAAGAAGCAGGAGAAAGGAAGATCATCCTTTCGTCCTTCCACGTTCTTCTCTGCGAGATGACTACCCGTGTCTTTGCTTCCTGCAAGGCTGTAAGAGGCGCGGTAGTACTTAGAACTGAGAAGGCAGGTGCAGAGAGCACCGGGATCTGACGGCGTTCTGCAGCCTGTAAAGGAAAGACGGCTACCACTTGAATGTGGTGCAAACACAAGTTTCCACGCGTCGAGGGCAAGCTCTGGGCGTGCTGGTTGACCTAAAACTGTTCTCTGGGCGGGACATAGCAGAGAATCTTTCCCTTTCCATTTGGACGACAAGAAAGACCGAAAGTGCTGCTGTATGTCGCTGCGAGGGAAAGTGCATAGACCAGGCGTGTGCCGGCAGAAGCAGTCGGCTGGGGCATTTCGCTGCCGGCACCGTGCTCTCTGGGCGAGAAGTAGACGACGCTTCGACTCCGGCTGAATGAAAGAGCGACATGGGTACTAAAGAGGCCGAACGAAGGCGCAGAGCACCGGACTCGTGTCCGCAGCGTACAAACTGAGAAAGGAGCGTGGCTAGCACTCGCCTGCCTGCCCAATTCACGTTAGCATTGAGAAGGAGGAAGTTCAACGACAACTACTTCCTTGTGCTACTACTTATCCCTCTTCCAACCATCCCCAAAACCACTGGCGCTTAACTTTAGGCTTCGAGATGCAGCAAACACAGTGGTCGCTTCCAAGGAGAGGGGAAGTAGAGAGTGCAGCGGGGAGTTTAGGTGGCTTTACGTAAGGCAAGGGGAAGGTGCAGCCCAGCATTGGCTTTTTCTTCTAGTTCTTTTCTTCAGGAGAGCAGCTAGCAAGCAGGCTGCGAGAGGCAACAATGGGATGGCTCGTCTGTCGGAGAAGCCGCAGTCTACAGTGCTGCAGACTGCTGTGCACAGTTTTAATGCTGCTGTAAGTACACGGTACTTTTGGAACGTCTTCTCTCCTGACTCTCCCATCTCTGGGAGCTCTAGCTGCTTGAACCTGGCAACACTGAAGGTGTGTGGACGTGGTTGCGCTGCGAGTATCAAGTCTTCCAGAGAAGAGGGATAGTCAAGAAATGCTTTCTCACCTGGCCTATCTCTCAGTCCGAACTGTGGCTGCAAACGCTGCGCTGCAAGGGTGGACTTACCCACTTGGAGAGAATGTGATGATGCTCTAGATATAGTTGCGAAGGAAAGTGCTGCTCACTGGAATGTTTCGCCTAGTTCACAGACTTTAAAAGGACTAGGAAGGCCAACGCCTTGTTCTAGCACTTGTTCTCTGCGTGCAGCTGCTGGATGTTTGGAAGGGCTTTGGGATCCGCCAGAGGTGGAGGGTACGATGCTACAGAGAGCTTGAAGGAAAGCGCCTATCTCCAGGGCCTTTGATGCAGTTCAGCGGGTGCGAGTGGCATGTTGAGCATGTTCATGATGGCACAGAAAAGGTTCTGAAAGAAAGAGGCCGTGCTGAAACTGCCTTTACTTTTGCCGCTTAGAAACTGCTCAGCCAACAATGAAAAGATTCGTCTTGCTTCCCCCCTACGCGCAGGGTTACATCCTTTTATGTCTCCAAGAGGCAGGATGCACAGCAGAGCTCTTCCACCAACTGCTTCCACACGACTGGGGCCGCGCCAGCCAAGCGCTTTTTGCCGGGCACTGTCAGCGCTCATGGAAACAACCACACGACGGCGCTGCAGACTTGCAAAAGAAGGCCAAGCACCTGGCCCAGCTCGAAACCACCCCAAGGGCAGACAGAGGCAACTTGCAAACGGCCCTGCACTCAAATCAACGGTGTCAGGACAAAAAGGTTGCCCTCATCTTCCCCTTCCAAGAGCACACTCTTCTTTACACCACACCTCTTTGGCCCATACAAATCTTTTCCCTCTCGCAGATTCCGCCCACCAACTTGAAACCATCTGGCAAAAACAGGGCTCAAAACAGTGCCAGCTGAGGAAGATCTTGCTGCCTACAACTTCACCTGCACCCCTCAAACTAGCAGCACACACGCTGTTCTCAGCACTCTCCTTCTCAGCTCTAGGTACCATCCTAAGCCTTCCCTCTCCCAGAGTCAGGATCCAAAGGCAACGGCACCAGGGACTGCTCACACACTGAAGGCACCAGGACAAATAGCTTAAGAGCTTGGCCTTTGCATTCCCACTGACAGCTCAACAGCTCGAACCCAGAGAGAGCTCTGCCTGTTGGGAAAAGCCTTTAAAATCCCTAGGAGTACCTGATGTGCACATCCAAACCTGCCTTCCTTGCCAAAGAGAGCAACTACAAGCCCATCTCCAAAGAAACGGCATCCCCTCCTCCAAAATACAACACATCCAGCGACTGATCCGCCTCCAGTATTGAATATGTCCAACAATTGCCCCCACACGCACAGGGGCCAGAAGAGAAATGTCTTGCTGGACTATTCCTCCCCACAGTACCTTAACATCTGCTCCAGCAACACTGGCACTATGTCCTTGCCTTCCCAAGGAAAGGCACTCCGAGTCTCTTGGCCTTGCCTTGTCTAGTTCTTCTTAAGGTACCCTTGCTCTGCTTCCTTTGCTTACGTCTGCCTTGCCTCGCACTGCCTACAACTTGCTGGCTTTGCTTTGCCCGGCCTACCACTCTTTCCCTTGCCTTCCATGCAGGCAAGGCGCTGCAAACCGAGTGCAGGCAATTGTGGGCAAGTCAAGGGAGAGGTAGGCAAGGCCAGAGCAGTGAGGGGAAAGCAAATGGAGTGGTAGACAAGAGAAGGTCCAGAAGTTAGAGGCAAGGCTGGCTGTAGGAAGGAAGGGCCACTGATGGGAAGGCCAGGCAGAAACAGGAAGGGCTCAGCAAGCCAAGGCCCTGGAGGAAAACAGTAGGCAGGTCATGTGCTGGGCATGGCCGTGCAAAGGAATGCAAGGCTCCAGAGGGCTAGCAGGGCAAGGCAAGGCAACTGTTGTGTTGCCAAGGCAAGGCCAGGCCAGGCAGGTGAGAAGTACATTCAAGGACTGCTGGTGCACAAAAGTGGCCAGGACCAAGTGCTCTGTGTGGCCTTGATCCCGCGTGGGTCATCTCTCCTCTGTACCTAAAAGACTTGAGCTACCTGCTTTCCCTTGTATGCAAAAGAACTCTCTTTCTGGTCCCCGAGCTCAAGGGCAAAATGTGAATTGCCCCTCCAAGGTTCAAGACATGCAAGGATTGCTCCCAGACAAAGGCTGCCCACAGAGATGAGTGTGGCAACATGCGTCCTCCCCTGGTCTTCCTCTCATGGGATCCTGAAACACCGGAGATGCTTGAGAGCTTTGAGATTCCTCGGAGGAGCAGAAAGGGCAGGGCAAGGCCCAGAAATGTCATTGAAAAGGGGTGTTGAATTCCAGGTGGGGGAGGGGTGAGCAAGGTCATGCAAGGCAAGGGAGGGGTTCAAGGGCAAGGCAAGGCAAGTGGTGGCTTTGCGAGGCGAGGCAAGGCAATGAGGGTCCTAGAAGGAAAAGGAAAGGTGAGGCCAGACCTAGACGAATGTGAAAGGAAGTCAGGTGGGGGATGGGTGAGCAAGTCAGTGCAAGGCAGGGGAGAAAAGGCAGGTTGAGGGAAGGCTACAGAGGGGGCAGCAAGGAAATGCAAGGCATGGGGAAGCATGCGAGGAGTGGGTGCTGCCAGCCGGTGGGGATGGCAGGGGCGGGGCCACTGCAAGTAGCATGGTGGGGATGTGGAGGGGGTGTTAGTATGCGGGAGGTGTGTGTGTGTGTGTGTGCAGTGGAGTGCAGGGTAAGTGCAGGTGTGTGTGTGCGTATACGGGGGTTTTGTGCCAGGTGCTGTGCCGGGGAGAGCCGTTCCACCGCAAGGAAGGTGTGGGAGTGAAAGGAGTAAGATAGATGTGTCTTTACAAAGAGACCGTGTGAATCTCTCCTTAGACAAGGCTAGGAATTTACAGGGGGGGAAGTAACAGAAGAAAGTATTCGTTCTAGAAACTGTTACTAATCAACAGAGACTGTTGCTCAGCCAAGGCCCTGCTAAATTCCCGAACCTAGAGCAAGGCAGCAAAGACTTCCCAGCATTAGGAATAGTTTGGTTTTCTTCCTTTTCCATTCCAAAAGGGGAGTGCATATTAGAGGGGGGCGTAGAGTAGGCAGTTCCGGAAGTCTGTAATTCCCGAGTACCTCAGAGGGTGCTGTTGCCAGGAACTTAACATCAGAAGGGGGCTGCTTCCCGCAATCATTTGAGAGACTCCATGGCAAAAGCCCCATGGCCTCTCCCTGGAGTTGAAGAATGTTACAGGACTCCTCTGTCTCCTTTTTGGTGGATGAAGAAACTCAGAAAGCCACACTTCTGCCAGAACTCTCCAAGATGCCCCCTTTGCTCCCCGTGACTCCATCACTGCCCAGGAAGCTGTCTTTTCTACCACAGCAGTTTGACATACAGTTAAAAGTCGTGTGGCAGAGAAAAAAGGCAAGAATTGGTTTCCAAGGGATGGCAAACAAGAGATACCAGAACCTTTGGCCCTACCAATATTAAAGCAACTCCATTAAGAGAGTTCTTGCACTTCCTGAGGATTGGCAGAAGCCTATCTCATGATGTATGTTGCTGGGGGTCTTTTTAGACTGGCAAAAGGAGCTGTTGAAGGTTGCTTGATCTGTGCTAAAGCCAACAGCCAAGTTACAAAGTAACTTGCTAGAGGAGGGAGGCCTTGGGCTGCATGGCCCTTCCAAAGATGCCAGGTGGATTTTCTGGAGATGCCCCAAGTGGCAAGGCTTAATATCTTCTGGTAATCGTATGTCAGCTAGCAAGGTGGCCAGAAGTATTTCCAACTACTTCAGTAATGACAGGATCAGTTCTTAAGGCATTTTTGGAACAAATCATTCCAAGATACAGCATTGTAGAAGCAATAGATTCAGATAGGGGAACTCATTTTGCAGGAAAGATCCTTCAAGGGGTTTTGGCTTCTTTAGGAACACAATGGAACCTCCATAGGCCCTGGCACCCCCAGAGCTCGGCTCGGGTAGAAAACAATGAAGAGAGAAATAAACACCTTTTGAAGCTGGTAATAGAAACCAAGATGCCATGGGTAGGGCTTTGGACATTGGCTTTGGTGAGAATGAGGGCCCAACCCAGAAGAGAGATTCAGTTATCTCCCTTTCAATCGTTGTTTGCAATTGCCCTCCTGGTAAGTCTCCACCCAGTGGGGGGGGTAGAGGCAAGTGATGCATTTTTAAAACCATCTGTGGCCAGGATCCTGCTTCTTGTGAAACCCCTTCAACAGGAAACTCAGCTGGCGCAAGCCCGGCCTTTGGACTTTGCTGCTTTTAACATCCAACCAGGAGATTGAGTCCTAATTAAGGAGTAGAAAGAAGCGCCAGTGCTGGTGAAATGGCGTGGCCCATTCCAAGTGTCACTGACGACAGAAAACAGCCGTCAAGTAAGCTGAACACAGGTGAACCCGTCACTCTCGGGTCAAGGTCTCTGAAGCCTCGGAGATTTGCACATCTCAGCTGGAGGAGAAGGCCGGGAGGCCGTGACTGACACTCTGCAGGAGTGGGCCGGAGCAGTAGGCAGTGCTTCGACATCGGAAGAAGCCCCGCAGTCCTACCTTCAGACCGTCTGCTGAAATAGACTGTAAAGGCATCCCTCCTCTAGAATCTCCACTCACTTGGGGGCTAATACTTGTGGCCATTTTGTTACGTTAAGTGGTTTCTGTGTCTTCAATTGCCACAGGTGCTGCAGAAGACAACGGGAAAATTAGACTAGCTAATTAGATGACACTATTAAAACATTTTCCTTACTAATTCTACTTTGATATGGTCAGCTGAGTTTAGGCCAGGAGTGGGAGAATCAATTTGCAGCCTTAGGAGAAGAAGTAGCAAAAGTTTTTAACCTTAGCAATTGCTGGCTCTGTGGAAGGCCAGGAGGATCTGAAGAGTGGCCATAGTTGGCTAGCCCAGCTGAACCTAAATGGTGGGTCAATGTGAGGGCCCACAGTGGGATGGGATTTGGGGCCAAAGAAGGAAGTTCACGGCCACTTCATTCTTCTCCAACAGGCACTTATTGCCTAATAGGATAGGGCGTGTCTATGTAGGAAAAGGCAATTGTCAATTGACTTTCCCTCTGGGCTTGAACAACTGGGTTTGGACCCCCAATTGCCCTCCTTCCAATTGTTCCAAATATCAAGGCAAATGCAATCAAATACCTGTTCGGCTCACTAACAGTAGCTGCGTAAGGCGTTCTTATCACACTTACCAAAAATATTTGGAAGCCTGTAAAGCAATGGGGAGGGACAAGGGGTTTTTTTGACCACCTGTTTTTGAGCAGTCCCCACAAAAATTCCACAAGTAGAAGACATGTTGTTTGTGATTATCAGTGGGAATGGCCACACCGGATTGGAACTCAAAGCCTTTTAGTGAGTTCTGCTCCAAATCCAACCAAGCAGCTTGCAGATGTAAATGTAGGTGGGAACCCTGTGCGGGAGCTTGGAAATGCAAATGCTGGGACCCTTATGGTGGGGCAACTCTTGTTGGAGGACCGTTAGGCCCGGGAATCCTGCTGTATTTTGAGCCACCAATTGATGACCATGGGTAGGTTCCTTTGCTAATGGAACACGGGCTTTGAAAGGACAGTATTGGATTTGTGGCCAACATGCTTAGCTCAGGTTACCTCCAAACTGGTCAGGGATATGGTATATTTAGTAGACTGTTGTTCTTTTTGCTACTACAAGTTCTGGGAAATCGCTTAGGAATCAAAATCTGTGATGATTTAATTAGAGAAAAGCAGTCAGCTGATGCAGCCCTGGCTGGAGGGAGCACCCCAAAACGGGAAAATGATGAACGGCCAACAGAACAAGTTACCCAACACAATGGACCAGCCCCTTGGAAACCTAAGGAATTAATCCCAGATGCCTGGGAACCCATTTATCATTTGAAGGAGATAATTAGGTTACAAGCTGTCTCGGAAATAATTACCAACCAGCCAGCCACAGCGCTTGACCTTTTTGCTGAGCAACCCACTTAAATGAGGAAAGCGGTATTTCAACATTGGATGGTATTAGATTATCTGTTGGCAGAAGAAGGAGGAGTTTGTGGGAAATTAAATGACTCGAGCTGCTGTTTGCAAGCAGATGACAGCGGAAAAGTGGTCAAACAAATAACAAAGGAAATAACGTCAGCTCGTGGACCTGTCCAAATGTTGAAAGGATGGGAATGGGACATATTTTCATAGTTAACTGGCCAGCTATGGGCTAAATGAATACGATTTCTCCTCTTATATGCTATCGCAATTCTCATCTTTTTACCATGCGTGACACCATGCTGGCTGCAGCTCTTTCAGCAGGTGCTCAAGGGGATGCCGCTAGCAGCCATGCCTACCTGATCCAGAAATGACTACAAAAGGACAGAAAAGAATGTCACTGCAAATAATAGCAAAACCCAAGAAGACTCCAGAAGAAAAAATTAAATCCATGGTAATTAAGGTTTGTAAAGACAAATACAGAGCAAATAAAAAGAGGAGGGATTAAAAGGAATGAGATGGATGAGTCTTTACAAAGAGACCGTGTGAATCGGCCTGTAGACAAGGCTAGGAAGTTATGGCTAGTGAAGTAACAGAAGAAACTAGGAGTTCTCTAGAACTGTTACTAATCATCAGAGACTGTTGATTAATCAAGGCCGTGTTAAATTCCTGAACCTAGAGCAAGGCAACAAAGACTTAAGAGCATTAGGAATGGGGTTCTTTTCTTTCTTCTCGATGCCAAGAGGGGGGTGCATATTAGAGGGGGGCGCATAGAGTAGGCAGTTCCGGAAGTCTGTATCTCCCGAATACCTCAGCCAGTGGGGAAAAGGAAGAGGGTGCTGTGGCCGGGAACTTGGCATCAAAAGGGGGCTGCATCCCGCAACCGTTTGACAGACGCCATGGGAAAAGCCCCATGGACTCTCCCTGTAGTCGAAGAATGTTGCAGGACTCCTCTGTCTCCTTTTCGGATATAAACCTCAGGCATCGTGGATTAATTTTCCCTAACGGCAGCGACCTGCCGCGTGGTCTCCGTGCTCCTCTCCAGCCCCCCGGAACGTGTAAAATAGTTCCCAGCGGCTCCCACCGCGCGTTGCAGACGGCTGCGCGGCCCCGGGGCTGCCCGCAGTGCTCCCCTGCCCCGCCAGGGCTGCCCGCGGGCTGCGGAGCCGCCTCGCCACCGGCGCGGCCAGGGCCGGGGCCCTTCTCGACAGCAGCCGAGGGGCTGCGGAGCGGGCGGCTGCCGGACGATCAGCTATTTTATGCCGCGCGGTGCTGCCGCCTCCATCTAGCTCTCCATCACGCCGCCGCCCGCCGCCCGCCTGGCGCGCTCACGCTCGGCCGCGCTCGCCGCCCGCCCAGCCTCGCCGGAAGCTCTCCCGCCCGGGCTGTGCCCCGGCTCCGCCGGCAGCTCGGCAGGGCCCGGCCGCACGCGTGCTGCGTGGCTCGGAGCAGCCGCGTTGCGCCGCAGGCGACGGGGAAGGCGGGGCGGGCCGGCGCCATCGTGGTAGCGCGAGGAGAGGAGCGCCCGGGCGGGGCGGCGAGCGGCGCGGCGGTGAGCGCTTCTGCTTCCTGTCGCTCGGCGGCCGCCCACGGCAGGTGCCGTGTGACCCCGCGGAGCGGCGGGGCCGGCCGGGCGGTGCGCGGCGAGGCTTTCGGCCAGCGGCGACCACAGCGAGAGGCTGCTGGCACTGCCCGTGCCGGTGGAGAGAGCGGGGATCCGAGGCCGGCCTTCCCCGGGCGACGAGGGGAGGCCGCCTTTGCCGCGCTGCCCTCCGTGCAGCATGTGGCCGATTCCGGCGAACCCGGGGTCTCCGCAGCGGCGCGGGCGGGAGGGAGTGGGGAGCGCGCTCGGTGCCGTGCCGGCCGCTCCCGGCCAGCGCTGCGCTGCGCCGAGGCGTTTTCCCGCCCGTCCTGGGAAGGACATAAGCGACACCGTAGTTGGAGCTTAGCTGTCAGGGGGAACAACTTCTCTCTGTGAAAAACGAAGTTCACTTTCCTGTGAGAATTTAAAGGGGTTTAATATAAAGACAATAAGAGACACATCAAATAAAGCAACGGGGTAACAGCCAGTTGCCTTGGCGCTCTGCCAAGAGCACACCTGATGCCAGAGGTCAGTCCTTTTTATACCGTTTTTACTGTCTGTTCTTTATTCATATTAAAACTTTTCCTGGAGCTGTTCTGCATGGCCACTCCTTGGTTCCGCCTTTTTAGAGCGTGCCTAGTCTTCTGCCTTGTGGTTTTATTTCTCTTGATTCTTGGGGTTGGGCCCGCTAGGCAAGAGTCGATGGTAGGGTGGATTTCTTAATTCTCCAGACAGTCAGGGCTGATTGCAGCTTTGGGCCTCTTCGTCTCTCCGGGCAGAGTGGTGATAAAATCTCCCGGACTCTCCTGGCCGCCCGTTCTCCGGGCGGAGTAGCCTTTGGGCCCTTTTGCTCCCTAGACAAAGTGTTGATTAGCAGCTTTTCGGGCCTCATCCTCTGTTCGTTTGGAGGTTATCTTACGTGCTCACACTTGCTAACATTCTTGCTAAAAAGAGAGAAAACTACATCCACACAGCAGAAAGCATTTCTAACGTTATATAATATCTACTTTATACTTTGCGAGAAGCTAATATAATATATGTTTATAACAATCCCCCCTTTTCTATTTTATAAATCATTTGGCTTGAGCAATAATTCTTTTTTCTTGGCTTCTAATGTCTGTTCGTTCTTTTCACAGATCAATTTGGCTTCTTCAAGAGGGTCTTTTGTATCACTTTGTCTTTTTAATACCATAATTTTTTGTGCTGTTCCAGACATAGCCAACTTTGGGTCAGTAGGCATTGCCACAACTTGCATGCCTTGAACTATGCTGGTGATTAGCCGAATAAAGCAGGGGATCAAGCAAGGGAGAAATATTAGACTAGCTGTAGCACATAAGAGGAAGAAACCTAGCTTCTTCCACCATTCTTTCCCCAATATGCCATCCCACCAGTTAGCAGACATCATTGATTCCCATTTTTGGACTGGTACATGGGCTATTTTTCTGATTTGGTTGGCCATATCTAGAACGGCATCCCCATTGTCATCAATTTTTAAACAACAGTCCGATGTATTGAACTTCCTGCACACACCGCCTTCTTCGGCCAGTAAATAGTCTAAAGCCAGCCTATTTTGATGTATTGCAGCTCTGGTTTGGCGTTGCTGGCTGACTATTAATTCCATAGCCCCAGCTGTTTCATTGGTTATGATTTCTACAAGAGCTTGGAGTCTGATGATACGATTCAGCATGTAAATTGGGGTCTGATATCCCCAACTTCCATCTTGTGCTTAGGTAGCTGGCCCATCTGTTTCTAATATTCGTTCAGGGGGCCATTCCTCATCTTTCCATTTTTGGAATCCTCCAATTAAATCTCTTTTCTTTCTTTTGAAGTCTTCATAGAGAGGTATACCTAATTGATCTCCCACTGGTTCTGGGAAAAGGAAAAACCCTGGTTGAATGATTCTTAGTGTACAACTCCCTTTCCAATGTGAAGGGAGTCTTGGGGATGCCCTTTTCCCACATATCCAAAAGAAGCCATCTGGTGCTTTCCAATAATCACCTTCTTGTTGATTTATATTCTCCCCAAATTTGGCTATTTCTGGGATTCCAAAATAAGGATTTTTCCTCGTGTCATTACACGGAAAGAGTCCAACTTCATGATCATATACACAGTCTTTTCCTTTTTTCTGGGCTCAATACCAAGTTGGTTTTTCTGGGACCCACCACCTTGAAGTTTTGTTACTCACTTTATAGCTTTTACAGGGAGTGTTTCCTACTTCATTAAGAAAGTTTATCCCAGTTCGCCAGAGGCATTCTTCCCCTATCACTGTTGAACTTAAAATCCACCCCTCAGGTCGGTTCCCCCCTCTTATATTTGTCCGGTTCCATTTAAGGAGTTCTACCGGGCCTACGCTGCTACCTTTCCGTGGCCATTCTTCTGTCATTAAAGCTCCTCCACAGACCCAACAGTTGGTTATGTTAAGTTCTTTACCTATCCTCTCCCCCAATTCCACAAACAGGTTTTTTCCTAACCTTGGGGTTTTTTCCTCTTTGTTGTTTGAGCTTTGCATACAGGTCCTGGCGTGGTGAGGTGAATATAGGGCGAGGTTGCTGTGCTGGCTTTGTATCTTTACTTACCACTTGCTCTTTTACCAAATCTTGGACTGTTCCCCTGGTGGCAGCTGTGGAGCAAATCTATTTTTCTCCTTTTGGACAATTGCTTCTTAGTCTGTTTCCACTTGTTCCTAAATTTTCTGTAATCCAATATTTTTCTCCTTTATGCATGC
Organism: Aphelocoma coerulescens; assembly: GCF_041296385.1. Classification (NCBI taxonomy): domain Eukaryota; kingdom Metazoa; phylum Chordata; class Aves; order Passeriformes; family Corvidae; genus Aphelocoma; species Aphelocoma coerulescens. The sequence continues at coordinate 800,853 of NW_027183472.1, forward strand.
AAATACCTAATTTGGATGAGTCATAACAGTGACTGTTGGTATGGGTATGAGTAATAAGAAAGAAGCCCCGGTGTCTTTCCATGTAGAGCTTTCGATAGCATTTGTAACATGGTCTTGCCGGTGTCCCAAAAGGGACCAGGAGAAGTGACAAAAGAAGGAATAACAGAGGTCCGGCATGGCTTATACTCCCACCTCCCTTGCCTATGAGGTTGCAACCCATAGCAGGTGTATTGGATCTTCTCGGTGGCGAGTACAGTGGCCGACCCGGTCTTGCCCTCTATTTCCTTGTCACTTCCTTTGTAGCTTTTAGGCAAATTTCTTTTGGCACCTTTTTAACTGTAGTATCTTATCGTATCTTAGGTGTTTCCCATTCAACAGGCACTAGTAATTCCCATCTGCAGAGCAAAGTTATTGCTTTTGTTGCTTATGATTTTGTCTGGATAGGGGGTTGATTTTGTGCTTGACACCCTTTACAACTAGGGTGTCGACGGTGTGAAATGCCAATTTCCCTCTAGATTAATTACTTATATTTGACGTGGTTGGCATGCCCCGTGTTAGAATGATTCAAACAGGGTATATGATGTGGCACTGATGGAAGTTGTGATTCTCCCCCTTCTTAATACAAATCACAGGCTAGAATCAGGACATGAGAGTTCCCTGTTTGATCCAGTCCCAACCCTTCCTGTTTGAAGTGAGAATATTCTTCTCCACGATGTCCCAGAATTTGTCCAGGGGCCACTGATATAAATTTGGCTTTTACTTCTCAGTTAGGTGTGATTCTTTGCATATCCCTTGGATTATTTAGATTGTTCTAGCTCATTGCCACCTGGTCTCCGTTTAAGAATCAATTTGGTATCACCTGGTTTGGATATTACAGTCCACTCTTCAGGTTCTTTTACAGGTCCTTTGATTCTGCTGGCATGGATCTACCCTCGTTCCTTGGTCTGGATTGCGGCCTCAGTCATCAGCAGTACCTGAAAAGGACCCTCCCATTGTGGAGTCAAAGATTGTTCTTTCCATGTTTTTACTAGTACCCATTCCCCTGAATGGATATTATGAATTTTGAACTCCAAAGCTGTGGTTTGAGGGATCATTCCTTTCAGCCGCAAATTTTCAAGTGTTCTGGCAATTGCGGTGACATATTTTTTGACACTTACTTCTCCTACTTCATAAGTGGCTGTTTCATGTTGAGCAGTAAGGAAGGGTAATCCGAACATCATCTCATAAGGAGACACTCCCAGGTCTGACCTGGGCTGTGTTCGGCCTCTCAACAGAGCCAAAGGTAAGCATTTTACCCATGACATTTGAGTTTCAATCATTAATTTTGTTAAAGTTTTTTTCAAAGTCTGGTTCACTCTTTCTACTTGGCCTGAACTTTGTGGGTGCCAGGGGGTATGTAATTCCCATTTTATTCCCAAGGCTTGAGTTATTTGTTGTAAGACTTTGGATGTAAAATGTGTTCTTCTATCTGAGTTTATTTTATTAACCATTCCATATCTGGGAATAATTTGTTCCAGAAGGGTTTTGCATACTATGTTAGCTGTAGCTCTAGTAGCAGGAACTGCTTCTACCCAACAAGTTAGGTGGTCTGCTATTACTAATAGGAACTTCCATCTCTGTATTTGAGGAAGTTTAGTGAAATCTACTTGGATACTTTGGAATGGTCGCAGAGCTAACTCACGGCCTCCTAATGTTGTTTTTCTCATTATTTTCCTAGTCACTCTTTGGCAAGTTCTACAGTTCCCAGTTATTTGTTTTGCTACCCCAAAGATTCCAATACACCCATAATTTTTTAGAAAATGATCACACAAGCTAGCTTGAGTACCCCAATGAGTTTTTTGATGCATATCTTCTAATATTCTCTTAGTGAGTGGCTTATTAAGTAACTGTCTCCCATCAGGAAGTTTCCGTTTTCCAGATTGATCTTGTTCTCCCCCTATCTTAAATAATTCTTTTTCTTCTTCTTTACTAAATTTGGGGATTTCCAATTCTCCCCTTTCTGGGGTCAGGATTAACAGAATTGGTTCAGTCCCATTTTCTGCTGCATCTTTGGCTTCTTGGTCTGCTAGGTTATTCCCTCTTATTTCTGGGGTCATCCCTTCTTGGTGTCCTTTGATATGCACTACGGCTATTTCTTCAGGCAATTTTAATGCTTCCAACACTTCTGAAATCAGGCCTTCATGTATCAGTTCTTTCCCCTTTGAATTTAGTAAACCCCTTTCTTCCCAGATCTTTCCAAAGGTATGTACTTTGAATCAGTATAGACGGTCCCCTTTTTGTGTGCTAAATGCTCCAGTGCTCTCTTTAGAGCGTATAATTCACAAGACTGCGCCGACCAATTTGAAGGTAGTTTTCCTTTTTCGATGGCCTGCATATTTATCCCATCGACTAAGGCATATCTTGACATTCTTTTTCCTTGCAAGCATCTGGATGAACCATCCACATATATTCTTTCCTCTTCTAAGAGGGCTTGTTCAGCTAGATCTTCTCGAACTTTTGTTTGGTATTGAGTAATTTCTAAGCAATCATGTGCCAGGTCATCTTTTGGTTCTCCATACAGGAATTGGGCCGGATTGAGGCTTTTGCTTGCTTCTATAGTTAGATCATTACTGTCAATCAGAATTGCTTCATATTTTAATAGCCTGGAGTCTGTTAACCATTTTTCAGCTTTTTGATTTAGCACATTTCGGACCGCATGGGGTGTGTATACAATCAGTTTACTTCCAAAGGTGAGCTTACGGCTCTCCTCCACCAAAATAGCGGTAGCTGCTATGGCTTGAATGCATACTGGCCAGCCACGGCTTACTGGGTCCAATAGTTTAGCTAAATAAGCTATTGGTCTTCTCACCCCTCCCCATTCCCGGACTAATACACCATGAGCTACTCCATTTTCTGCATTCACATATAAATGAAAGGGTTTTTCTAGTGAGGGTAAGCTTAGGGCTGGTACCGAGGCTAGTTTCAACTTCAGTTTTTCTAATTTATTATCATCATCATCTTTGGTCCATTGTATATTGTCTCCCCCTGTTAATTTTTCATATAAAAATTTTACTGCTTGTGTATATCTTTCAATCCATAATCTGCAATATCCCAGTAGCCCCAGCAGTCTCCTAACCTCCTTTTTTGAAGAGGGAGGAGGGAGGGATAAAATCCCTGTAATTGTTTCAGGACTTAGTTGTCAGCTACCTTTGCTTATCAGGTGGCCGAGATATTTTACTTCTGATTCCACAAACTGTAATTTCCTTTTTGATGCCTTTAGTCCCTTTTTCCCAAGAAAATTTAGAAGCTTTATGGTAGCTCCTTTAACTTTCATTTCATCTTCTCCTGATATTAGAAGGTCATCTCCATATTGGATAAATTGTATTCCTGGGGGAGTGGGGAAGGTTTGTAGTATTTCTCCCAAGGCTTGCCCAAATAAATTTGGGGCCTCACAATAGCCCTGTGGCAGTTTAGTCCACCTCAACTGGTTCTTTTTCCCTGTGTTTGGATCTTCCCATTCAAAGGCAAAAATATTTCGGCTTTCCTCTGCCAGTGGGCAGGCCCAAAAGGCATTTTTAAGATCTACCACACTAAACCACTGATGTTGAGGTGGAATTTTGCTTAAAAGAGTGCAGGGATTAGGAACCATAGGGTAGCAGGCCCGTGTTCTTTTGTTTACTTCTCTTAAATCTTGCACTAATTTATAATTTCCATCAGATTTCTTTACTGGGAGAATAGGGCTATTATGAGGGGATTTACAAGGTTCTAGTGTCCCATCCTTTATTAATTCTTCTATCACTGGTTTTAAGCCTTTTCTCCCTTCTAAAGATATAGGGTACTGATGTACACAAATGGGACCTTCTTCTTTTTCAATTGTGACCCTTATGGGGTCAAGATCTAGTCCACCCCTATTCCCTTCCCTAGCCCAAACCTCTCTGTTAATTTTGCTTTCATCTTCTTGGCTAAGTTTAAACACTTTGGCCGTCATTTTCCCTTCTTCTGGTATGACTCCAATCCCCAGTTGGATTTGTAAATCCCTTCCCAATAAATTGCTGCCAGCCTCAGGAGCTAACAAAGCATCCCCTATCCCTATTTTTGTTTCCCCTTCAATAACCACATCTTTAATGACAGGGACCTTAAATCCTTCCCCCTTTGCTCCTGTTACTTTTACCATATCATTACTTACATCCCACCCTTTTGGAATATTCATCACACAAGTCTTTTCTGCCCCAGTGTCAACTATAAATTCCAATACTTCCTCTTCGGGGCCTACTTTTAAAGTTATCAAAGGCTCCAGATGGTATTTATCCCCCCAAAAATAGAGCCCATGATTTCCCTATTTTTCTTCTCTGTGTGTCTCTTGAAATCTTTTCAGATCCCTCCTCAGGTGGGGGCATTCTCTTTGATAATGCCCTTCTTCCTTGCAATAGAAACAGGCATCCCTGGGTTGTTCTTGGAATCTTGATTGTGCTGAGGTTTTATTTTTCTCTTTTCCACCATTTCTAAATCTGGAATGTTTAGGAGTGTTACCTGAGGGCTTTAGATTTTTTTTGGAAGGTACTCTCTCGCATAGTGGCTATCATGATCTTTGCTCCCACTTTGGCTTTTTCTTCATCCCTCCGGACATATATATCTTTTGAGCTTCCCTTACTAGGTCTTGTAAAGGTTTCTCATACCAATCTTCTATTTTTTCCAATTTTTTTCTAATATCTGGCCAGGCATGAGTGACAAAGTGAACTCTTAGCAGGGCTTGCCCTGCTAGGGACTCCGGGTCTCTCCCAGAATATTGTTTCATATTCTTTCGGAGCCTCTCCAGCCACTCAGTCAGGGTTTCTTCCTTCCCTTGCTGCCCCTCAAAGGCCTTTCTGACATTTTGTCCTCAGAGTGCCCCCTCTTTTATTCCCTTGATTATCAAATTACAATAATCATTCATATGTCCCCTCCCAGCTTCATCATTTTGGTTCCAGTTAGGAGGTGTAATGGGCATTTTCTGATCCCCGGGTGGACCTTGTTGGTTTTCTTTTCCCCAAATTTTTATTCCAGCAATTCTAATCATTTCTCTTTCTTCTTGGGAGAATAATATTTTCATTATTGATTGCATTTCTTCCCAAGTGAAAATGTTGGGACCTAAGAACTGGTCCAACATTTCAGCTGTACCTATGGGGTCTTCTAATAATCCTTTAATTTCTTTTTTGAAATTCCTAACCTCTGTAGAGGTTAGAGGAGCACTCACAAAGCCGCTTCCCCCTCCTCCCGTAGGTACTTCTCTTAACGGAAAGAAATGAATTTCTCGGCTTCCCTCTGTTTGTTTAGCAATGGAGGGCTTGTTGGGCTGCCTCGGAGCCTTAATGGCACCTCCTGTATTCTGGTATGGTGCTCCTTCGTTAAGAAGAGGGTTGATTTGGGAAGAAAGCACCGAACTCCCCTGGGGAGGAGGGGCAGATTCAAAGTCTGGCGCTGAAGCTGAATATTCTGTGGTGCAGAGGGTGGGGGTGGGGTATGGCAGTGAAGCCAGATATTCCGGAGCACAGGAGGCGGGCACCGGGGCTAAAGCCGGGTTTCTCAAGGCAGGAGAGGTAGGGGCTGAAGCCGGGACGTGTGACCTTTCCCTTGATGCAATTGAGGCTGCTGGGATTCCCGAGATATATGGGAAGGGTGGGATCCCCGGCATGGGCGGGGGCAGGGCTCCCCCCCAGCTCCATTGGGGCGGGAGGGCTGCCGGGGGAAAGGCCCCCGGTGCGGGCGGAGGGGGGGCTGGCGGGGGAAGCCCCGGAGCCAGGGGGAGGAGGGCAGCTTCTGGTGCTGGCGGCGGAGGCAATACTTCTAAAGGGTCTCAGCCTTTTTTCTCTTCTGTTTGCTTTTCCTCTGCGGTTTCTGATATTTTGAAGACTTTGGTTCCCAGAGGTTTTGTAATTCCTGTCCAGCAAGAAGCATATTCTCTCTCCTCAGGGTGAGATGGCTCTTTTGAATTTACAAATACATTTAGAGCCTGGCAAATCCATGCCTCATCAGACCCGTATTTTGGCCAGTACACATGATCAGATCTGATTTCCTTTTTTACCCACTCTTTCATGCAGAATTGAATCATTTTTACTTTCTCTTTTCCTTTTGTAGAAGGATCAGTTTCCCAGTTTGCGAGTTTGACCCCGAGGGGACTGTCTCGGGGTATATCCTCTGGCACCCTTTTATAATTTGAACTTAATTTACTAGGTTGTTGTCCCATTTTCCCAGGAGTTCTCTATTACTCAAAATACCAATTTATCCCCCCCTTTGAAATACTAATTCATTCCTTTAAAACACCAATCTTCACTGCTGTAAAATACTACCCACCCTTTCACAGTACAAAAAACACCAAAAAATTTATTAGAGCCCACCTTCCCCAAAAACAAAGTTAACTTCGAATTACACAGTTTTTCATTCACACATTCACTCTTTTTTAATATTTGTTCACTCACTCATTCCTACTCACAACAGAATAATAAGGTACCTCTTTCAAGTCACTTGTTAGTATCCACCCATGGGTATGATATAATCCTCAGGATTCTGGGTGCTCTTGGATTTCCCTCAACCCAGCATTGCTAGCATCCAAACCCCAACCTCTCTTGGGGTACTTTTAGGCCCTGGGTGCTCTTGGGGTTTTCCTCAACCCAGCATATGGGGGGGTAGCTCCCACTTTGCAACCCCTTCTCTGGGACCCCGTCCCAGTCACCCCCGGAGATTCTTTCACTCCGCTTATCTCTCGCTTTGTCTCCTCGCTGGCCGCTGTTCTCGTGAACAAGACGGAACGGCAGCACTCAGAGACTGCCACACTCGCTTCGCAGATCTGGGGGCAACCAGCCCACGTCTCATTCACACGCGCTCATCTCCCGTAACCACCCCCTTTTTCTTTGGACAATACTTCCCAGTCCTGTTTCTTTTCCAGTGTCTGTGGGATTTTTGTCGAGAGCGCTCTCTTTCATTTGCTTTATTTTTGTGTCTTTCTTGTCCTCCGGGTGTTGCCCTGCTGCCACCAAATCACGCCAGAGGATGCTAAGCAAAGGTCCTGCCAACTTGGGCGGGAGGCGCCTTACCCTTGCTTCTTGAATCCTCCCACGCTTTTCAGAGGCGAGGTGTAGCTCCGGGACGAGCCCTTAATTGTGAAAAACGAGGTTCACTCTCCTGTGAGAATTTAAAGGGTTTAATATAAAGACAATAAGAGACACATCAAATAAAGCAACGGGGTAATGGCCGGGTGCCTTGGTGCTCTGCCAAGAGCACACCTGATGCCAGAGGTGAGTCTTTTTTATACCATTTTTACTGTCTGTTCTTTATTCATATTAAAACTTTTCCTGGAGCTGTTCTGCATGGCCACTCCTTGGTTCCGCCTTTTTAGAGCATGCGTAGTCTTCTGCCTTGTGGTTTTATTTCTCTTGATTCTTGGGGTTGGGCCCGCTAGGCAAGAGTCGATGGTAGGGTGGATTTCTTAATTCTCCAGACAGACAGGGCTGATTGCAGCTTTGGGCCTCTTCGTCTCTCCGGGCAGAGTGGTGATAACGGCTCTTGGACTCTCCTGGCCGCCTGTTCTCCGGGCGGAGTAGCCTTTGGGCCCTTTTGCTCCCTAGACAAAGTGTTGATTAGCAGCTTTTCGGGCCTCATCCTCTGTTCGTTTGGAGGTTATCTTACGTGCTCACACTTGCTAACATTCTTGCTAAAAAGAAAACTACATCCACACAGCAAAAAGCATTTCTAACATTATATAATATCTACTTTATACTTTGCGAGAAGCCAATATAATATATGTTTATAACACCTCCATTGGCGACCTCCTTTTCCCTCTGATTCAGCTACCTTGTGGTAGGTGCGATGGTGCTGAAGAAGGGTGGCGGCTTGGCACAGTTGCTGTCACAGGTGGATCTTTGAGTGGCATGTGTGAGGGTAGGAGGGTACGGCACCCATAGCTGAAGGCAAAAAAGGTCAGGGCATGTCATCAGCCGCAGTCGTGCTAAGTTGTTCATCTATGCAAACTGCTTGCCGAGTTGTTCCTTTCTTAGGTAATGGGGGCTTGTATCAACCAGAACTGCAAATGGTCAGTATTTGCAGAGAAGGTTACTTGGACTGTTGTTGAAGTGAGTGTAGCAGTTTCTATGGCATTCTGCAAAAAAAGTGACAGGTCTCCCTGTGTTCCCCAGTTCTTAACAAAGATGAAGTTAACAAACCCCTGAAAAGAGGTTTTGCAAAACTTCAGGGATATTTTCCTACTAGTACTGTAGAGACAACCATAGTCACCTTGTCTTTCCAAAAGTGAAGGTTCCCTATTTTTGTCCAAGAGCATCAAGTGCTTTTGATCAGCGTTTGTGTGCATGCATTAGCCTCGTTCTTGCTCTTCCTTGGAGAACTTTTACAATACTCACATGATCTGTGTAGGCTGCAGACTGCAGTGGTGAACTTCAAGGCTTCCAGCAGAAGGGAGATGCTGTCCACGTTTTGGATTCTCCTTAGCCTGAACCTTCAATGTCCAATAACGCAGCGTTTGGTGCTCGAGGCACTGACTCTGGCGTGCCCCTGGTCAGAGACAGTCCAGCTGCGTTACCTCCACGCGTCGCTGAAGCGACTTCGGGATCAGGAAAAGAGCTTGCTGGGCTAGCTAGCTGGCTTCTTTGCAGAGGGAAACACGGCAGGAGCCGTTGATGTCGGCTCACGTTAGCTCAGAGACAAAGGAAGAGAGGGGCTGTTCAGGTCTGGCTTCTAACAGGTTTAATGCGATAGGATGAGGATGAGGTCGGATTGATGGGAATCCGCTCCTTGGAGCCTTGTCCTCAGTTTTATAGGGAATTTGAAAACCCCCTGTAACTATTCCTGAAAAGACCTGCCTTGCTAAATTAGTGCCTTTTAAGTCTTGTGTCCCCAGGATAGAACAACAAACTCACAAAGATAACAGCAGTGGATCTACAGGACTTCTGCAGGCCTTCTGGACTGCAGACATCTCTGACCAAAGGCCACAGATGACGTGTACCCTGATCCTGCCGAACGCCCGTCCGCCCTGGACTCAGCTTCAAGGTTTGATTGATACTGGTGCTGATGTAACTATCATCTCCTTCTCTGCGTGGCCTCCCTCATGGCCTTTACCCCCAGTGGGATCGGCCATCACAGGATGAGGATGAACCACACAGAGCTATTGAAGCGAACGGCCTGTGACGGTGAAGGACTCAGAGGGGCACACAGCTACAATTAGGCCTTATGTTACTACCACTTCCCTTAACCTTTGGGGACGGGATGTGTTGGCAGCCTGGGGCATACGGATCGGGACAAATTTTTAGCAGGGGTCACTGTGCGCAAAGGTGCACAGTATCCTACACTGCCTTTGCAGTGGTTGATTAACACACCAATCCGAGTCAGACTCTGCTTAGTTAGTTGAATTAAGGGCTGTTATCATGGCTTTTCAACGATTCTCACAGGAACCTTTGAATTTGGTTACTGAAGCCGACTAGCAAAAGCTCGTATACAATTAATCACCTTACGGTACCACAAAATTCAAAGAATCCTGTTCTTCTGAATCACTTTCTCTCATTGCAATCTGCAGGCAAGAGACAACTGCCCTGGGCAAAAGTCTGGGTGTGGAATTTACTCACTAACCAGTGGGAAGGCCTGCGGGAACTTATGGTTTGGGGTCGTGGCTATGCTTGCGTTTCTACAGATACTGGGGTACGGTGGCTAGCTGCAAAATGTGTTCGCCCTGCCCTACGGCACCAGAGGCAGAACAGGCAACCTCCAAATGATGACCAGAACACCAACCATCCAAGTGGCCACCAGAATGTAGATCATCAGCCATCAGACTCTTCTGATGATGACCAAGATGTTGACCATCAGGCAGATGGTCCTTCTACAAGCAGAGACTGGGATGGTCCTTCCACAAGCAGAGACTGAACTTTAAATTTCTTGTTATGGAGTCAGATCGTTAAAGCCTTAAGGACATATTTAGAATTAATAACTGATGTAAATTTCTATTTAGGATTAATAGTGGAGTTGTTATCTTATCAAACAAAAAGGGGGAATTGTAGATACCAAAATGCTGCTAGCGAGGATTTTCTTGCTATTTTCTAAGTCTGTGAGAGACTTTTCTCTCTCACAGAAGAGGTAGCAGAGTATGTAAACAACCAAGCCACCTGCAACCTTGAAAAGTCTGGTTTATGGTCTAGTAGAAAAATATTTTGACAATGGATGGTTTAGGATTTTAGCCAATCACCCCAAGGGGGGGGGCTGATCCTTTGTCCAATTAGACTATGAAGAAAAAAGTCTGTAAAAGAGTTTGTGAAATAATTAAATGAATAAATCTTGGTGCACAATTCCTGCCTGCTGGATCTTCTCTCCTCCTCCTCCCTATGGCTGCGGGACACAGTGATACACCCTAGGGCCCAGGCCTGCGGTAATAGACCACAATTACAAGTGAACTGCAACACAAGCAGCTAACACATTCCTCCTGTGATAAATGAGTGAACGATAAATTTTGTCTTTCGCATCTATCACTTTAACATTTAGAAGTGAGAATGTACTATGTAGAAATAGTGTTAAGGTAAAATATAGGTAAGTAAAAACAAGACTAGAGTAAATTGTAACTTCGAATGAGTGGTAACATGTTGGGAAACGTAGGAAGAAACACATGATAATAAATGTCCTTTAAGTTGAGAAATTACAGAGGTGGAAACCAAGACATCTTCAAGAAACAAAGAAGATAAACCGCATGCATCCCAGGAAGTCTGTTATCTCATCAAAACTCACACCTCCCAAAGAACCCATTAACTACAAATTAGGTTGGAGACTGAGGAGGCACCGGAGGGGGGTGCCTGCCTTCAATTCTGGAGCTACTCAGAGGACCGAGGTGGCAGTGTGCTGGCGTGTGCTGGCGCAAGGGGGCAGAGACGGAGGGGGGAAAGTTGAGTGAAGTGTAAATGACTTTCTGGGCTTAAGGACTATGTTTAAAGAAGTACTAAAGTTCACAGTAAAATGAATGGAGCCACGCCTCTAGCAATATTGCTAAGTGCTCCTGCACTGTGATATGCCTTTGTTCTACTAATAAATGCTCAATATTATGCTGCTGAAAATTCCGCTTGGGAATTCATCTTTCTCACTTCTTCCCTTAAAATCAGTTCTAAGAATTTAGTGTGAAATACATTTAGGCTTGGTCCACATTATTTTTAGTTCAAATAAACACATCTAAATTTTTTCCATCTTTCCCATTAAAGGATTTTGGTTTTGGCTCATTCTTTCAGCATTTTGCCAGCAATCTGCTCAATGCTCTTTCCTTAGGAATGAAAGCTGTAGCCTGATATTACAAAGTGTTTGGTGAAACCTTTACCATGACTCTCAAGTCGCAACATGCCAGATAATCACTGGTTTTCAAAGCTGCTTGAAGATAGAAGGAAAGCGTCAAAGGTTTATGCATGAATCAGCATCCCCTTGTCACAACGTCATGCTGCAGTGATCCTTGCAGAGCTCTAAGACTGGATTTAAAGGAGAAAAGCTCAATACTGGCTCCTGAGCCAGCAGGATGAAACATCCAAGATTGTACATATATTACTTCTGTGCTAAAACTACTGTATGAAAATGTCTTACCATTATGGCAGTTTTATAGTACTCCATAGGAGACATCTCTTTAAATGACTCTAATATCCTTTCAGTGCTAAAATTGAGAAGGGGGTTGATCCATAGTTAACTCATGTAAACACGAGTGAACTACTAAGAGACAGCAAATGTTAATCACAAAACCTAAGCAGCAGGATTCGCCTTAATCTTGTCAAGATAAGAGGAACAGGATCTTTTGAAAACCGGCACAGAGATCGCTGCATCAGCCACCGAAGAACTGCGCATGCTCCAGAAAGAAAGGTAAAAAGTGCATTGTGACAAAGACTACTGATCTTCATCAGAAAGACCCTCGAGGAAGAAGAGGAGCCTTCCTCAGTGCGCCCATCAGCGTACACAGCGCATGCATGGCACGTATGCTAATGATATTAATGACTTCCGAGAAGTAATTTCTAGAACCACTCCTATCCCAAGAATTGTGATGAATGTTCATAAATTTTACACATAATGCTGGACTGTATGGAGTGCTCTGTGTGTGTGTGTTAGGAGGAGTGATCCCCCATGCACCCAGCGCCGAATAAAGCAAATACCCGCTTCTCTGACTCTGAAGCATCTCTAGGCCTGGTTTTGGGCAATTCAAAATAGGTGAATACACATTACAACTACAGCTGAAGTTGTTGCGTAGGCAGATTGAAGAGGAAAGGATTTCATCTTCATCACTCTCCTTCTTTCTTGTTTTGACAGAATTAAGAACTTGTAAAAAATCTGATATCACTGATGCTCACCACTCTTCCAATTAGACTACGCTCACTTAGGCAACGAAGTCCAGAGCTTCGGATATCTCCCGCTTCTGCCCTAGGAATTGCTTCCAGTGCTGTACCTTTGCTCCAGCTGCGAAACCAAACCAGCAGAACCAAGGAAGTTCTCTCTGAATGAACCATTGCTCTTGAAGGCTACAACGGTAGTCATGGCAGTGAACACTGCTCTTCACTGGGCCATTCCTCTGAAAAAAAACCATGCACCACCTCTCAACCTAAACCGTTAAGCCTCCTGCTGATGCTGACTGACAAAGCGTCCAACTGCACTTAGATTCCAACAGCTACTTCCAATGACCTGTCAACAGAGCTTTGCAGACTTGCAACAGAGCAACAAACTAAAGGGGCTATGTTTCATGGCTGTTTTTCAAACATCATTGACTTATGTCCCTTTGCCAGCTTAAGTGAAGGTGGCCCATCCACCTTGGTCAAAATCAGCAGAATTTTGGCCCAATTTGTTGTTACGCAACACATCATGACACAATCTCTTGGTGTTGATGCAAAATTCCCACTGAAGTGCATGTCGTTACATGACTTAAGGCTACCTACTCACAGAGTGTCCACTCCACTGCCACACCCATTTTCTGGCCACCTTGAAATGACTGAGCTGTCTTACTGTTCCCAACATTCCTCAGGGGTACGTGACCACCATAGCCTCCCTTCTGAAGTTTAGGAACCTAAGTAGTACTAGCAATAGCAGTTTATCCAAAATCCATTTGCTCCATCAACAAACTCCAAGCAAGCGCTGAGAATTAGTTTCAAGACTTCTACATATATTTACAGGGAGCTTTTTGTTTGCTTGTTTGTTTTTAAAGCAGATGGAGTAGTGCGATGTTTCCCTGAGGCTACCAGGGCTGCGAGGCAGGCAGGCAGAGCCCTGGCATGGGTGGCACAGGGGACCCCGGGCGCTGACGGCTGCCACCAGCGCAGGCCAGCTCGGAACTGGCAGGCAGGGCTGCACCCCGCGTCTGCCACAACAGCTGCAGCTTCTGCAGCCTGAAACCCAGCTGGCTCAGGGGTTCAAATTAAGAGCCAAAACCTTTTGCTGCTCAATTTGGGGCAGAGAAAGGTCATCACTTCTAGCATGGCATAAGCCTGCCACTACATTTCTGTGAAGGAAAATCACCTTGTTAGAGTGAAACTCCTGAGTAAAATACTGAAGCGCTTTCAGATTCGTATTATCTGACATTTCTGTGACCTTCTTTTATACCTGCATTGTTTCCTACTGCTGGTTTTGGGCACAAGTTCTGTGTACACTATTCTGGAAACAAAAAAATAACCCAAAACCAACACCCACTCCTCCCCCACCATCACTCCTTCCCCAGCCCCAAGCCTAACAAAACCAGCCTGCAGAATGTGCAGGATTTCAAATGAGAACAAGCATAGATGGGACATCAAAAGATGGATTCTCCTTAGACATTTGTGCATGCAGTGCTCTGCAATCAACTCCTAAATTCTACTCCTCGTACACCAAATATTTGTCTTGGGAACTCCTTGTTCTCCATTCCAACCCTTCTGAGAGGGTAATCGAGGAGTTACTCTACATATTTTAAGCACATGTTGCACTAGTCAAATCCAATGCACAGCATTACTTGACTAACTGAGGCGGTGGCAAGGTCAATTAAGACCTGTTCATGTCTTAATTTGGAGCTCTTCCAACTGCTTGAAAAGTGAAGCCTTGGACGTTGAAGGTTCAGACTAAGGAGAATCCAAAATGTGGATAGCATCTCCCTTCTGCTGGAAGCCTTGAAGTTCACCACTGCAGTCTGCAGCCTACACAGATCATGTGAGTATTGTAAAAGTTCTCCAAGGAAGAGCAAGAATGAGGCTAATGCATGCACACAAACGCTGATCAAAAGCACTTGATGCTCTTGGACAAAAATAGGGAACCTTCACTTTTGGAAAGACAAGGTGACTATGGTTGTCTCTACAGTACTAGTAGGAAAATATCCCTGAAGTTTTGCAAAACCTCTTTTCAGGGGTTTGTTAACTTCATCTTTGTTAAGAACTGGGGAACACAGGGAGACCTGTCACTTTTTTTGCAGAATGCCATAGAAACTGCTACACTCACTTCAACAACAGTCCAAGTAACCTTCTCTGCAAATACTGACCATTTGCAGTTCTGGTTGATACAAGCCCCCATTACCTAAGAAAGGAACAACTCGGCAAGCAGTTTGCAAAGATGAACAACTTAGCACGACTGCGGCTGATGACATGCCCTGACCTTTTTTGCCTTCAGCTATGGGTGCCGTACCCTCCTACCCTCACACATGCCACTCAAAGCTCCTTGCGTGGAGCTCTCGCACCACCTATGACAGCAACTGTGCCAAGCCGCCACCCTTCTTCAGCACCATCGCACCTACCACAAGGTAGCTGAATCAGAGGGAAAAGGAGGTCGCCAATGGAGGGAAGTTGTACCCCCTGACAGCTAAGCTCCAACTACGGTGTCGCTTATGTCCTTCCCAGGACGGGCGGGAAAACGCCTCGGCGCAGCGCAGCGCTGGCCGGGAGCGGCCGGCACGGCACCGAGCGCGCTCCCCACTCCCTCCCGCCCGCGCCGCTGCGGAGACCCCGGGTTCGCCGGAATCGGCCACATGCTGCACGGAGGGCAGCGCGGCAAAGGCGGCCTCCCCTCGTCGCCCGGGGAAGGCCGGCCTCGGATCCCCGCTCTCTCCACCGGCACAGGCAGTGCCAGCAGCCTCTCGCTGTGGCCGCCGCTGGCCGAAAGCCTCGCCGCGCACCGCCCGGCCGGCCCCGCCGCTCCGCGGGGTCACACGGCACCTGCCGTGGGCGGCCGCCGAGCGACAGGAAGCAGAAGCGCTCACCGCCGCGCCGCTCGCCGCCCCGCCCGGGCGCTCCTCTCCTCGCGCTACCACGATGGCGCCGGCCCGCCCCGCCTTCCCCGTCGCCTGCGGCGCAACGCGGCTGCTCCGAGCCACGCAGCACGCGTGCGGCCGGGCCCTGCCGAGCTGCCGGCGGAGCCGGGGCACAGCCCGGGCGGGAGAGCTTCCGGCGAGGCTGGGCGGGCGGCGAGCGCGGCCGAGCGTGAGCGCGCCAGGCGGGCGGCGGGCGGCGGCGCGATGGAGAGCTAGATGGAGGCGGCAGCACCGCGCGGCATAAAATAGCTGATCGTCCGGCAGCCGCCCGCTCCGCAGCCCCTCGGCTGCTGTCGAGAAGGGCCCCAGCCCTGGCCGCGCCGGTGGCGAGGCGGCTCCGCAGCCCGCGGGCAGCCCTGGCGGGGCAGGGGAGCACTGCGGGCAGCCCCGGGGCCGCGCAGCCGTCTGCAACGCGCGGTGGGAGCCGCTGGGAACTATTTTACACGTTCCGGGGGGCTGGAGAGGAGCACGGAGACCACGCGGCAGGTCGCTGCCGTTAGGGAAAATTAATCCACGATGCCTGAGGTTTATATCCGAAAAGGAGACAGAGGAGTCCTGCAACATTCTTCGACTACAGGGAGAGTCCATGGGGCTTTTCCCATGGCGTCTGTCAAACGGTTGCGGGATGCAGCCCCCTTTTGATGCCAAGTTCCCGGCCACAGCACCCTCTTCCTTTTCCCCGCTGGCTGAGGTATTCGGGAGATACAGACTTCCGGAACTGCCTACTCTATGCGCCCCCCTCTAATATGCACCCCCCTCTTGGCATCGAGAAGAAAGAAAAGAACCCCATTCCTAATGCTCTTAAGTCTTTGTTGCCTTGCTCTAGGTTCAGGAATTTAACACGGCCTTGATTAATCAACAGTCTCTGATGATTAGTAACAGTTCTAGAGAGCTCCTAGTTTCTTCTGTTACTTCACTAGCCATAACTTCCTAGCCTTGTCTACAGGCCGATTCACACGGTCTCTTTGTAAAGACTCATCCATCTCATTCCTTTTAATCCCTCCTCTTTTTATTTGCTCTGTATTTGTCTTTACAAACCTTAATTACCATGGATTTAATTTTTTCTTCTGGAGTCTTCTTGGGTTTTGCTATTATTTGCAGTGACATCCTTTTCTGTCCTTTTGTAGTCATTTCTGGATCAGGTAGGCATGGCTGCTAGCGGCATCCCCTTGAGCACCTGCTGAAAGAGCTGCCGCCAGCATGGTGTCACACATGGTAAAAAGATGAGAGTTGCTATAGCATGTAAGAGGAGGAATCGTATTCATTTAGCCCAGAGCTGGCCAGTTAACCATGAAAACATGTCCCATCCCCATCCTTTCAACATTTGGACAGGTCCACGAGCTGACGTTATTTCCTTTGTTATTTGTTTGACCACTTTTCCGCTGTCATCTGCTTGCAAACAGCAGCTCGAGTCATTTAATTTCCCACAAACTCCTCCTTCTTCTGCCAACAGATAATCTAATACCATCCAATGTTGAAATACCGCTTTCCTCATTTAAGTGGGTTGCTCAGCAAAAAGGTCAAGCGCTGTGGCTGGCTGGTTGGTAATTATTTCCGAGACAGCTTGTAACCTAATTATCTCCTTCAAATGATAAATGGGTTCCCAGGCATCTGGGATTAATTCCTTAGGTTTCCAAGGGGCTGGTCCATCGTGTTGGGTAACTTGTTCTGTTGGCCGTTCATCATTTCCCCGTTTTGGGGTGCTCCCTCCAGCCAGGGCTGCATCAGCTGACTGCTTTTCTCTAATTAAATCATCACAGATTTTGATTCCTAAGCGATTTCCCAGAACTTGTAGTAGCAAAAAGAACAACAGTCTACTAAATATACCATATCCCTGACCAGTTTGGAGGTAACCTGAGCTAAGCATGTTGGCCACAAATCCAATACTGTCCTTTCAAAGCCCGTGTTCCATTAGCAAAGGAACCTACCCATGGTCATCAATTGGTGGCTCAAAATACAGCAGGATTCCCGGGCCTAACGGTCCTCCAACAAGAGTTGCCCCACCATAAGGGTCCCAGCATTTGCATTTCCAAGCTCCCGCACAGGGTTCCCACCTACATTTACATCTGCAAGCTGCTTGGTTGGATTTGGAGCAGAACTCACTAAAAGGCTTTGAGTTCCAATCCGGTGTGGCCATTCTCACTGATAATCACAAACAACATGTCTTCTACTTGTGGAATTTTTGTGGGGACTGCTCAAAAACAGGTGGTCAAAAAAACCCCTTGTCCCTCCCCATTGCTTTACAGGCTTCCAAATATTTTTGGTAAGTGTGATAAGAACGCCTTACGCAGCTACTGTTAGTGAGCCGAACAGGTATTTGATTGCATTTGCCTTGATATTTGGAACAATTGGAAGGAGGGCAATTGGGGGTCCAAACCCAGTTGTTCAAGCCCAGAGGGAAAGTCAATTGACAATTGCCTTTTCCTACATAGACACGCCCTATCCTATTTAGGCAATAAGTGCCTGTTGGAGAAGAATGAAGTGGCCATGAACTTCCTTCTTTGGCCCCAAATCCCATCCCACTGTGGCCCTCACATTGACCCACCATTTAGGTTCAGCTGGGCTAGCCAACTATGGCCACTCTTCAGATCCTCCTGGCCCTCCACAGAGCCAGCAATTGCTAAGGTTAAAAACTTTTGCTACTTCTTCTCCTAAGGCTGCAAATTGATTCTCCCACTCCTGGCCTAAACTCAGCTAACCATATCAAAGTAGAATTAGTAAGGAAAATGTTTTAATAGTGTCATCTAATTAGCTAGTCTAATTTTCCCGTTGTCTTCTGCAGCACCTGTGGCAATTGAAGACACAGAAACCACTTAACGTAACAAAATGGCCACAAGTATTAGCCCCCAAGTGAGTGGAGATTCTAGAGGAGAGATGCCTTTACAGTCTATTTCAGCAGACGGTCTGAAGGTAGGACTGCGGGGCTTCTTCCGATGTCGAAGCACTGCCTACTGCTCCGGCCCACTCCTGCAGAGTGTCAGTCACGGCCTCCCGGCCTTCTCCTCCAGCTGAGATGTGCAAATCTCCGAGGCTTCAGAGACCTTGACCCGAGAGTGACGGGTTCACCTGTGTTCAGCTTACTTGACGGCTGTTTTCTGTCGTCAGTGACACTTGGAATGGGCCACGCCATTTCACCAGCACTGGCGCTTCTTTCTACTCCTTAATTAGGACTCAATCTCCTGGTTGGATGTTAAAAGCAGCAAAGTCCAAAGGCCGGGCTTGCACCAGCTGAGTTTCCTGTTGAAGGGGTTTCACAAGAAGCAGGATCCTGGCCACAGATGGTTTTAAAAATGCATCACTTGCCTCTACCCCCCCCCCCACTGGGTGGAGACTTACCAGGGCAATTGCAAACAACGATTGAAAGGGAGATAACTGAATCTCTCTTCTGGGTTGGGCCCTCATTCTCACCAAAGCCAATGTCCAAAGCCCTACCCATGGCATCTTGGTTTCTATTACCAGCTTCAAAAGGTGTTTATTTCTCTCTTCATTGTTTTCTACCCGAGCCGAGCTCTGGGGGTGCCAGGGCCTATGGAGGTTCCATTGTGTTCCTAAAGAAGCCAAAACCCCTTGAAGGATCTTTCCTGCAAAATGAGTTCCCCTATCTGAATCTATTGCTTCTACAATGCTGTATCTTGGAATGATTTGTTCCAAAAATGCCTTAAGAACAGATCCTGTCATTACTGAAGTAGTTGGAAATACTTCTGGCCACCTTGCTAGCTGACATACGATTACCAGAAGATATTAAGCCTTGCCACTTGGGGCATCTCCGGAAAATCCACCTGGCATCTTTGGAAGGGCCATGCAGCCCAAGGCCTCCCTCCTCTAGCAAGTTACTTTGTAACTTGGCTGTTGGCTTTAGCACAGATCAAGCAACCTTCAACAGCTCCTTTTGCCAGTCTAAAAAGACCCCCAGCAACATACATCATGAGATAGGCTTCTGCCAATCCTCAGGAAGTGCAAGAACTCTCTTAATGGAGTTGCTTTAATATTGGTAGGGCCAAAGGTTCTGGTATCTCTTGTTTGCCATCCCTTGGAAACCAATTCTTGCCTTTTTTCTCTGCCACACGACTTTTAACTGTATGTCAAACTGCTGCGGTAGAAAAGACAGCTTCCTGGGCAGTGATGGAGTCACGGGGAGCAAAGGGGGCATCTTGGAGAGTTCTGGCAGAAGTGTGGCTTTCTGAGTTTCTTCATCCACCAAAAAGGAGACAGAGGAGTCCTGTAACATTCTTCAACTCCAGGGAGAGGCCATGGGGCTTTTGCCATGGAGTCTCTCAAATGATTGCGGGATGCAGCTCCCTTCTGATGCTAAGTTCCTGGCAACAGCACCCTCTGAGGTACTCGGGAATTACAGACTTCCGGAACTGCCTACTCTATGCCCCCCTCTAATATGCACTCCCCTTTTGGAATGGAAAAGGAAGAAAACCAAACTATTCCTAATGCTAGGAAGTCTTTGCTGCCTTGCTCTAGGTTCAGGAATTTAGCAGGGCCTTGGCTGAGCAACAGTCTCTGTTGATTAGTAACAGTTTCTAGAACGAATACTTTCTTCTGTTACTTCCCCCCCTGTAAATTCCTAGCCTTGTCTAAGGAGAGATTCACACGGTCTCTTTGTAAAGACACATCTATCTTACTCCTTTCACGCCCACACCTTCCTTGCGGTGGAACGGCTCTCCCCGGCACAGCACCTGGCACAAAACCCCCGTATACGCACACACACACCTGCACTTACCCTGCACTCCACTGCACGCACACACACACACACACCTCCCGCACACTAACACCCCCTCCACATCCCCACCATGCTACTTGCAGTGGCCCCGCCCCTGCCATCCCCACCGGCTGGCAGCACCCACTCCTCGCATGCTTCCCCATGCCTTGCATTTCCTTGCTGCCCCCTCTGTAGCCTTCCCTCAACCTGCCTTTTCTCCCCTGCCTTGCACTGACTTGCTCACCCATCCCCCACCTGACTTCCTTTCACATTCGTCTAGGTCTGGCCTCACCTTTCCTTTTCCTTCTAGGACCCTCATTGCCTTGCCTCGCCTCGCAAAGCCACCACTTGCCTTGCCTTGCCCTTGAACCCCTCCCTTGCCTTGCATGACCTTGCTCACCCCTCCCCCACCTGGAATTCAACACCCCTTTTCAATGACATTTCTGGGCCTTGCCCTGCCCTTTCTGCTCCTCCGAGGAATCTCAAAGCTCTCAAGCATCTCCGGTGTTTCAGGATCCCATGAGAGGAAGACCAGGGGAGGACGCATGTTGCCACACTCATCTCTGTGGGCAGCCTTTGTCTGGGAGCAATCCTTGCATGTCTTGAACCTTGGAGGGGCAATTCACATTTTGCCCTTGAGCTCGGGGACCAGAAAGAGAGTTCTTTTGCATACAAGGGAAGGCAGGTAGCTCAAGTCTTTTAGGTACAGAGGAGAGATGACCCACGCGGGATCAAGGCCACACAGAGCACTTGGTCCTGGCCACTTTTGTGCACCAGCAGTCCTTGAATGTACTTCTCACCTGCCTTGCCTGGCCTTGCCTTGGCAACACAACACTTGCCTTGCCTTGCCCTGCTAGCCCTCTGTAGCCTTGCATTCCTTTGCAGGGCCCTGCCCCGCACATGACCTGCCTACTGTTTTCCTCCAGGGCCTTGGCTTGCTGAGCCCTTCCTGTTTCTGCCTGGCCTTCCCATCAGTGGCCCTTCCTTCCTACAGCCAGCCTTGCCTCTAACTTCTGGGCCTTCTCTTGCCTACCAGTCCATTTGCTTTCCCCTCACTGCTCTGGCCTTGCCTACCTCTCCCTTGACTTGCCCACAATTGCCTGCACTCGGTTTGCAGCGCCTTGCCTGCATGGAAGGCAAGGGAAAGAGTGGTAGGCCGGGCAAAGCAAAGCCAGCAAGTTGTAGGCAGTGCGAGGCAAGGCAGACGTAGGCAAAGGAAGCAGAGCAAGGGTACCTTAAGAAGAACTAGACAAGGCAAGGCCAAGAGACTCGGAGTGCCTTTCCTTGGGAAGGCAAGGACATAGTGCCAGTGTTGCTGGAGCAGATGTTAAGGTACTGTGGGGAGGAATAGTCCAGCAAGACATTTCTCTTCTGGCCCCTGTGCGTGTGGGGGCAATTGTTGGACATATTCAATACTGGAGGCGGATCAGTCGCTGGATGTGTTGTATTTTGGAGGAGGGGATGCCGTTTCTTTGGAGATGGGCTTGTAGTTGCTCTCTTTGGCAAGGAAGGCAGGTTTGGATGTGCACATCAGGTACTCCTAGGGATTTTAAAGGCTTTTCCCAACAGGCAGAGCTCTCTCTGGGTTCGAGCTGTTGAGCTGTCAGTGGGAATGCAAAGGCCAAGCTCTTAAGCTATTTGTCCTGGTGCCTTCAGTGTGTGAGCAGTCCCTGGTGCCGTTGCCTTTGGATCCTGACTCTGGGAGAGGGAAGGCTTAGGATGGTACCTAGAGCTGAGAAGGAGAGTGCTGAGAACAGCGTGTGTGCTGCTAGTTTGAGGGGTGCAGGTGAAGTTGTAGGCAGCAAGATCTTCCTCAGCTGGCACTGTTTTGAGCCCTGTTTTTGCCAGATGGTTTCAAGTTGGTGGGCGGAATCTGCGAGAGGGAAAAGATTTGTTTGGGCCAAAGAGGTGTGGTGTAAAGAAGAGTGTGCTCTTGGAAGGGGAAGATGAGGGCAATCTTTTTGTCCTGACACCGTTGATTTGAGTGCAGGGCCGTTTGCAAGTTGCCTCTGTCTGCCCTTGGGGTGGTTTCGAGCTGGGCCAGGTGCTTGGCCTTCTTTTGCAAGTCTGCAGCGCCGTCGTGTGGTTGTTTCCATGAGCGCTGACAGTGCCCGGCAAAAAGCGCTTGGCTGGCGCGGCCCCAGTCGTGTGGAAGCAGTTGGTGGAAGAGCTCTGCTGTGCATCCTGCCTCTTGGAGACATAAAAGGATGTAACCCTGCGCGTAGGGGGGAAGCAAGACGAATCTTTTCATTGTTGGCTGAGCAGTTTCTACGCGGCAAAAGTAAAGGCAGTTTCAGCACGGCCTCTTTCTTTCAGAACCTTTTCTGTGCCATCATGAACATGCTCAACATGCCACTCGCACCCGCTGAACTGCATCAAAGGCCCTGGAGATAGGCGCTTTCCTTCAAGCTCTCTGTAGCATCGTACCCTCCACCTCTGGCGGATCCCAAAGCCCTTCCAAACATCCAGCAGCTGCAAGCAGAGAACAAGTGCTAGAACAAGGCGTTGGCCTTCCTAGTCCTTTTAAAGTCTGTGAACTAGGCGAAACATTCCAGTGAGCAGCACTTTCCTTCGCAACTATATCTAGAGCATCATCACATTCTCTCCAAGTGGGTAAGTCCACCCTTGCAGCGCAGCGTTTGCAGCCACAGTTCGGACTGAGAGATAGGCCAGGTGAGAAAGCATTTCTTGACTATCCCTCTTCTCTGGAAGACTTGATACTCGCAGCGCGACCACGTCCACACACCTTCAGTGTGGCCAGGTTCAAGCAGCTAGAGCTCCCAGAGATGGGAGAGTCAGGAGAGAAGACGTTCCAAAAGTACCGTGTACTTACAGCAGCATTAAAACTGTGCACAGCAGTCTGCAGCACTGTAGACTGCGGCTTCTCCGACAGACGAGCCATCCCATTGTTGCCTCTCGCAGCCTGCTTGCTAGCTGCTCTCCTGAAGAAAAGAACTAGAAGAAAAAGCCAATGCTGGGCTGCACCTTCCCCTTGCCTTACGTAAAGCCACCTAAACTCCCCGCTGCACTCTCTACTTCCCCTCTCCTTGGAAGCGACCACTGTGTTTGCTGCATCTCGAAGCCTAAAGTTAAGCGCCAGTGGTTTTGGGGATGGTTGGAAGAGGGATAAGTAGTAGCACAAGGAAGTAGTTGTCGTTGAACTTCCTCCTTCTCAATGCTAACGTGAATTGGGCAGGCAGGCGAGTGCTAGCCACGCTCCTTTCTCAGTTTGTACGCTGCGGACACGAGTCCGGTGCTCTGCGCCTTCGTTCGGCCTCTTTAGTACCCATGTCGCTCTTTCATTCAGCCGGAGTCGAAGCGTCGTCTACTTCTCGCCCAGAGAGCACGGTGCCGGCAGCGAAATGCCCCAGCCGACTGCTTCTGCCGGCACACGCCTGGTCTATGCACTTTCCCTCGCAGCGACATACAGCAGCACTTTCGGTCTTTCTTGTCGTCCAAATGTAAAGGGAAAGATTCTCTGCTATGTCCCGCCCAGAGAACAGTTTTAGGTCAACCAGCACGCCCAGAGCTTGCCCTCGACGCGTGGAAACCAGTGTTTGCACCACATTCAAGTGGTAGCCGTCTTTCCTTTACAGGCTGCAGAACGCCGACAGATCGCGGTGCTCTCTGCACCTGCCTTCTCAGTTCCAATACCGCCGCGCACAATACAGCTTTGCAGGAAGCAAACACGCGGATAGTCATGTCGCTCAGAAGAACGTGCCAGGACGAAAAGATGTTCTTCCTTTCTCCTCGTCGCCCATATTGTGGTGCTGTATTAAAAGCCTTGGCCAGCGAAAGGCTAATCCAGCAAGTGTTTCTCACCTGATGCATTTCGCTGAGGGAGAGCTGAGGAAAATCCTTGCACAGCACACTGCGGATGCGTGCAGTACACATGCTGAAGAGAGCCACAGCTAAAAGCAATCGCTGGGCTTCAGTTCTGTCCAGACGGCAGAAGGCGAAGAACGAAGCAGCTGGGCACCGCGTTAACGTACTCAGTGGACCGAATTTCAAATGTCCAGCCAAGAGCTGCTTCACAAGCAGATTCAGCTGAGAATGCTCTGGATGGTTCACAAAGTAAGGCGTAGCCGTTGCACTCTATCACACTATCAGGCCAGAAGAAGTTTCTTACACCTTCAATGCTGCAGAGTCCATGCAGCTGGAGCACACGCAGTAGGACGCGTCCAGATAGACGGCGTTCTTCAAGTACCCCCCTCCTCCAAGCAGCCTTGAAACTGAGCACAACACACTGCGGCTCGGGAGCTTCCTTCTCAGATAGACGTGCCGTCACGTTATTCACTCTCGCAGCTCCGTTGCCCACTAGCAGCAGGTGCTACCAAAGCAAAATGCTCCAGAAGTAAAAAGCACTGCTGAGCAAACCTTTTCCTTTGCCTCACGTAAAGCACTGTAAACTGTCCGCTGCACTCTTTATTTCCATTCTCCGCTGCATCTACCACTGTCATCTCTGCATCTCGAAGCATAAAGCTCGGCACAATTCTTCCCAGGGAAAGCTGGAAGAGAAATAGGTAGCAGCACAAGTAGCTGCAAGTGGAACTTTTGTTTTCAACTGCTAACGTGAATCCGCAAAGAAGCGAGCGGCAGCCACGCTTCTTCTTGCAGCCTGTGCGATGCGCACACCAGCTCGGTGCTCTGCGCCCTCATTCGTATGCTCTTCGTACCATGTCGCGCTTTTCATTCTGCCGGAGTCGAAGCGTCGTCTACTTCTCGCCTGAGAGCACGGTGCCGGAAGAGAAATGCCCCAGCCGACTGCCCTTCCGAAACACACCAGGGCTATGCACTTTTCTCGCAGCGACATACAGCAGCACTTTCGGTCTTTTCTTGTCGTCCAAATGTAAAGGGAAAGATTCTCAGCAATGTCGGGCACAGAGAACAGTTTTAGGTCAACAAGCACGCCCAGAGCTTGCCCGCGACTCGTGGAAACTTGTGTTTGCACACATTCCAGTGGCAGCCCTCTTTCCTTTACAGCCTGCAGAGCGCCGTCAGATCGCGGTGCTCTCTGCACCTGCCTTCTCCCTTTCAAGTACCACTGCGCAGAATATAGCCTTGCAGGAAGCAATGACGCGGATAGTCGTCTCGCAGAGAAGAACGTGCAAAGACGAAAAGATGTTCTTCTTTGCTCCTCCTCGTCGCCCAGATTGTGGTGCTGTACTGAAAGCCATGGCCAGCGAAAGGCTAATCCAGCAAGTGTTTCTCACCTGATGCATTTCGCTGAGGGAGAGCTGAGGAAAATCCTTGCACAGCACACTGCGGATGCGTGCAGTACACATGCTGAAGAGAGCCACAGCTAAAAGCAATCGCTGGGCTTCAGTTCTGTCCAGACGGCAGAAGGCGAAGAACGAAGCAGCTGGGCACCGCGTTAACGTACTCAGTGGACCGAATTTCAAATGTCCAGCCAAGAGCTGCTTCACAAGCAGATTCAGCTGAGAATGCTCTGGATGGTTCACAAAGTAAGGCGTAGCCGTTGCACTCTATCACACTATCAGGCCAGAAGAAGTTTCTTACACCTTCAATGCTGCAGAGTCCATGCAGCTGGAGCACACGCAGTAGGACGCGTCCAGATAGACGGCGTTCTTCAAGTACCCCCCTCCTCCAAGCAGCCTTGAAACTGAGCACAACACACTGCGGCTCGGGAGCTTCCTTCTCAGATAGACGTGCCGTCACGTTATTCACTCTCGCAGCTCCGTTGCCCACTAGCAGCAGGTGCTACCAAAGCAAAATGCTCCAGAAGTAAAAAGCACTGCTGAGCAAACCTTTTCCTTTGCCTCACGTAAAGCACTGTAAACTGTCCGCTGCACTCTTTATTTCCATTCTCCGCTGCATCTACCACTGTCATCTCTGCATCTCGAAGCATAAAGCTCGGCACAATTCTTCCCAGGGAAAGCTGGAAGAGAAATAGGTAGCAGCACAAGTAGCTGCAAGTGGAACTTTTGTTTTCAACTGCTAACGTGAATCCGCAAAGAAGCGAGCGGCAGCCACGCTTCTTCTTGCAGCCTGTGCGATGCGCACACCAGCTCGGTGCTCTGCGCCCTCATTCGTATGCTCTTCGTACCATGTCGCGCTTTTCATTCTGCCGGAGTCGAAGCGTCGTCTACTTCTCGCCCGGAGAGCACGGTGCCGGAAGAGAAATGCCCCAGCCGACTGCCCTTCCGAAACACACCAGGGCTATGCACTTTTCTCGCAGCGACATACAGCAGCACTTTCGGTCTTTTCTTGTCGTCCAAATGTAAAGGGAAAGATTCTCTGCTATGTCGGGCACAGAGAACAGTTTTAGGTCAACAAGCACGCCCAGAGCTTGCCCGCGACTCGTGGAAACTTGTGTTTGCACACATTCCAGTGGCAGCCCTCTTTCCTTTACAGCCTGCAGAGCGCCGTCAGATCGCGGTGCTCTCTGCACCTGCCTTCTCCCTTTCAAGTACCACTGCGCAGAATATAGCCTTGCAGGAAGCAATGACGCGGATAGTCGTCTCGCAGAGAAGAACGTGCAAAGACGAAAAGATGTTCTTCTTTGCTCCTCCTCGTCGCCCAGATTGTGGTGCTGTACTGAAAGCCATGGCCAGCGAAAGGCTAATCCAGCAAGTGTTTCTCACCTGATGCATTTCGCTGAGGGAGAGCTGAGGAAAATCCTTGCACAGCACACTGCGGATGCGTGCAGTACACATGCTGAAGAGAGCCACAGCTAAAAGCAATCGCTGGGCTTCAGTTCTGTCCAGACGGCAGAAGGCGAAGAACGAAGCAGCTGGGCACCGCGTTAACGTACTCAGTGGACCGAATTTCAAATGTCCAGCCAAGAGCTGCTTCACAAGCAGATTCAGCTGAGAATGCTCTGGATGGTTCACAAAGTAAGGCGTAGCCGTTGCACTCTATCACACTATCAGGCCAGAAGAAGTTTCTTACACCTTCAATGCTGCAGAGTCCATGCAGCTGGAGCACACGCAGTAGGACGCGTCCAGATAGACGGCGTTCTTCAAGTACCCCCCTCCTCCAAGCAGCCTTGAAACTGAGCACAACACACTGCGGCTCGGGAGCTTCCTTCTCAGATAGACGTGCCGTCACGTTATTCACTCTCGCAGCTCCGTTGCCCACTAGCAGCAGGTGCTACCAAAGCAAAATGCTCCAGAAGTAAAAAGCACTGCTGAGCAAACCTTTTCCTTTGCCTCACGTAAAGCACTGTAAACTGTCCGCTGCACTCTTTATTTCCATTCTCCGCTGCATCTACCACTGTCATCTCTGCATCTCGAAGCATAAAGCTCGGCACAATTCTTCCCAGGGAAAGCTGGAAGAGAAATAGGTAGCAGCACAAGTAGCTGCAAGTGGAACTTTTGTTTTCAACTGCTAACGTGAATCCGCAAAGAAGCGAGCGGCAGCCACGCTTCTTCTTGCAGCCTGTGCGATGCGCACACCAGCTCGGTGCTCTGCGCCCTCATTCGTATGCTCTTCGTACCATGTCGCGCTTTTCATTCTGCCGGAGTCGAAGCGTCGTCTACTTCTCGCCTGAGAGCACGGTGCCGGCAGAGAAACGCTCCGGGCTTCTGCCTCTGCCGAAACACGCCTGGGCTATCCCTCTCAGCGTTAAGTAGCACAAAATGCTGTCTGCGTTGTGGTCTTAATCTTAAGGGAAAGATTCTCGGCTTCGGCTAGCACAGAGAACTTTGCTGGGACAATACATGTGTTTTATTATCCTTTCTCGCAAGAAGACTATGGTGCTTCTTTGGAACTGTTGGCCAGTGTAAGGCTAATCCAGCAAGTGCTTCTCTCCTGACACATTTCTCTGAGCGAGAGCTTCGGCGGACAGTTGGGCTCTGCGAAGCAGAAAGTCTGTGCTTGCACGTAGCGCTGAGGAGAATCTGTGCACAGCGCGCTCTGGATGCGTGCAGTACACACACTAAAGAGAGCCAAAGCTCAATGTCTCAGTTCTGTCCAGCGCCGGAAATTGAGAAGAACGCAGCCCCAGAGCTCTGGGCTGGAGTGTGCGATGGTTATGAGCTGTGCCGCTCTTCTGCGTGTCTACTGCACGCATCCATAGTGTACAGTGCAAGGATTTTCCTCAGCTCTCGCTCAGCGAAATGCATTAGAAGGGAAGCACATGCTAGATTAGCCATTCGTTAGCCCACGCTTTCAGTAGAGCACCACAAGCTGGGCGACGAGGAAAAGCAAAGAAGAACATCTTTTCGTCTTTGCACGATCTTCTCTGCGAGACATCTCTCCACGTCTTTGCTTCCTGCAAGGCTGTAAGGTGCGCGGTGGTACTTGGAAGGGAGAAGGCAGGTGCAGAGAGCACCGCGATCTGACGGCGCTCTGCAGGCTGTAAAGGAAAGAAAGCTACCACTTGAATATGGTGCAAATACCAATTTCCACGCGTCGCGGGTAAGCTCCGGGTAAGCTTGGTGACCTAAAACTGGGCGCTGAGTGAGACGTAACCGAGAATCTTTCCCTTTGCATTCCGGCTCCAACGCAAACAGAATGTGATGCTACTTAGCGCTGCGAAGGAAAGTGCATAGCCCTGGTGTGTTTGGGAAGAATCAGCAGCCTGGAGCGTTTTTCTGGAGCCTTTCTCCGCTGGCACCGTGCTCTCTGGGCGAGAAGTAGACGACGCTTCGACTCCGGCAGAATGAAAGCGCGACATGGTACGAAGAGCATTAAAGAATGAGGGCAGAGCACCGAGCTGGTGTGTGCATCGCACAGGCTGCAAGAGGAAGCCTGGCTGTCACTCGCTTGTTTCCGGATTCACGTTAGCGTTTTAAAACAGAAAGTTCCACTTGCAGCTACTTGTGCTGCTGCCTATTTCTCTTCCAGCGTTCCCTGGGAGGAATTGTGCCGAGCTTTATGCTTCGAGATGCAGAGATAACAGTGGTAGATGCGGCGGAGAATGGAAATACAGAGCACAGCGGACAGTTTATGGTGCTTTACGTGAGGCAAGGGAAAGTGCAGCCCGGCAGTGCTTTTTACTTCTGGAGCATTTTGCTTTGGTAGCAGCTGCTGCAAGTGGGCAACGGAGCTGCGAGAGTGAATAACGTGACGGCACGTCTATCTGAGAAGGAAGCTCCCGAGCCGCAGTGTGTTGTGCTCAGTTTCAAGGCTGCTTGGAGGAGGGGGGTACTTGAAGAACGCCGTCTATCTGGACGCGTCCTACTGCGTGTGCTCCAGCTGCATGGACGCTGCAGCATTGAAGGTGTAGGATACTGCTTCTGGCCAGGTAGTGTGATGAATGGAAACGGCTGCGCCTTACTTTGTGAAGCAGCCAGAGCATTCTCAGCTGAATCTGCTTATGAAGCAGCTTTTGGCTGGACATTTGAAATTCGGTCCACTGAGTACGTTAACGCGGTGCCCAGTTGCTTCGTTCTTTGCCTTCTGCGGTCTGGACAAAACTGAAGCCCAGCGATGGCTTTGCGTTTTGGCGCTCTTCAGCGCGAACACTGCACGCATCCACAGTGTGCTGTGCACGGATTTTCCTCAGCTCGACGTACAATCATTTTCTTGCTGTTTCCAGAGTCTAAACTCTTCGTGAAACTCTCGCTCAGCGAGATGGGTCAGGAATGAGGCACTTGCTGGATGAGCTTTTCGCTAGCCAAGACTTTCAATACAGCACCACAATTCAGGCAAGAAGCAGGAGAAAGGAAGATCATCCTTTCGTCCTTCCACGTTCTTCTCTGCGAGATGACTACCCGTGTCTTTGCTTCCTGCAAGGCTGTAAGAGGCGCGGTAGTACTTAGAACTGAGAAGGCAGGTGCAGAGAGCACCGGGATCTGACGGCGTTCTGCAGCCTGTAAAGGAAAGACGGCTACCACTTGAATGTGGTGCAAACACAAGTTTCCACGCGTCGAGGGCAAGCTCTGGGCGTGCTGGTTGACCTAAAACTGTTCTCTGGGCGGGACATAGCAGAGAATCTTTCCCTTTCCATTTGGACGACAAGAAAGACCGAAAGTGCTGCTGTATGTCGCTGCGAGGGAAAGTGCATAGACCAGGCGTGTGTCGGCAGAAGCAGTCGGCTGGGGCATTTCGCTGCCGGCACCGTGCTCTCTGGGCGAGAAGTAGACGACGCTTCGACTCCGGCTGAATGAAAGAGCGACATGGGTACTAAAGAGGCCGAACGAAGGCGCAGAGCACCGGACTCGTGTCCGCAGCGTACAAACTGAGAAAGGAGCGTGGCTAGCACTCGCCTGCCTGCCCAATTCACGTTAGCATTGAGAAGGAGGAAGTTCAACGACAACTACTTCCTTGTGCTACTACTTATCCCTCTTCCAACCATCCCCAAAACCACTGGCGCTTAACTTTAGGCTTCGAGATGCAGCAAACACAGTGGTCGCTTCCAAGGAGAGGGGAAGTAGAGAGTGCAGCGGGGAGTTTAGGTGGCTTTACGTAAGGCAAGGGGAAGGTGCAGCCCAGCATTGGCTTTTTCTTCTAGTTCTTTTCTTCAGGAGAGCAGCTAGCAAGCAGGCTGCGAGAGGCAACAATGGGATGGCTCGTCTGTCGGAGAAGCCGCAGTCTACAGTGCTGCAGACTGCTGTGCACAGTTTTAATGCTGCTGTAAGTACACGGTACTTTTGGAACGTCTTCTCTCCTGACTCTCCCATCTCTGGGAGCTCTAGCTGCTTGAACCTGGCCACACTGAAGGTGTGTGGACGTGGTTGCGCTGCGAGTATCAAGTCTTCCAGAGAAGAGGGATAGTCAAGAAATGCTTTCTCACCTGGCCTATCTCTCAGTCCGAACTGTGGCTGCAAACGCTGCGCTGCAAGGGTGGACTTACCCACTTGGAGAGAATGTGATGATGCTCTAGATATAGTTGCGAAGGAAAGTGCTGCTCACTGGAATGTTTCGCCTAGTTCACAGACTTTAAAAGGACTAGGAAGGCCAACGCCTTGTTCTAGCACTTGTTCTCTGCGTGCAGCTGCTGGATGTTTGGAAGGGCTTTGGGATCCGCCAGAGGTGGAGGGTACGATGCTACAGAGAGCTTGAAGGAAAGCGCCTATCTCCAGGGCCTTTGATGCAGTTCAGCGGGTGCGAGTGGCATGTTGAGCATGTTCATGATGGCACAGAAAAGGTTCTGAAAGAAAGAGGCCGTGCTGAAACTGCCTTTACTTTTGCCGCTTAGAAACTGCTCAGCCAACAATGAAAAGATTCGTCTTGCTTCCCCCCTACGCGCAGGGTTACATCCTTTTATGTCTCCAAGAGGCAGGATGCACAGCAGAGCTCTTCCACCAACTGCTTCCACACGACTGGGGCCGCGCCAGCCAAGCGCTTTTTGCCGGGCACTGTCAGCGCTCATGGAAACAACCACACGACGGCGCTGCAGACTTGCAAAAGAAGGCCAAGCACCTGGCCCAGCTCGAAACCACCCCAAGGGCAGACAGAGGCAACTTGCAAACGGCCCTGCACTCAAATCAACGGTGTCAGGACAAAAAGGTTGCCCTCATCTTCCCCTTCCAAGAGCACACTCTTCTTTACACCACACCTCTTTGGCCCATACAAATCTTTTCCCTCTCGCAGATTCCGCCCACCAACTTGAAACCATCTGGCAAAAACAGGGCTCAAAACAGTGCCAGCTGAGGAAGATCTTGCTGCCTACAACTTCACCTGCACCCCTCAAACTAGCAGCACACACGCTGTTCTCAGCACTCTCCTTCTCAGCTCTAGGTACCATCCTAAGCCTTCCCTCTCCCAGAGTCAGGATCCAAAGGCAACGGCACCAGGGACTGCTCACACACTGAAGGCACCAGGACAAATAGCTTAAGAGCTTGGCCTTTGCATTCCCACTGACAGCTCAACAGCTCGAACCCAGAGAGAGCTCTGCCTGTTGGGAAAAGCCTTTAAAATCCCTAGGAGTACCTGATGTGCACATCCAAACCTGCCTTCCTTGCCAAAGAGAGCAACTACAAGCCCATCTCCAAAGAAACGGCATCCCCTCCTCCAAAATACAACACATCCAGCGACTGATCCGCCTCCAGTATTGAATATGTCCAACAATTGCCCCCACACGCACAGGGGCCAGAAGAGAAATGTCTTGCTGGACTATTCCTCCCCACAGTACCTTAACATCTGCTCCAGCAACACTGGCACTATGTCCTTGCCTTCCCAAGGAAAGGCACTCCGAGTCTCTTGGCCTTGCCTTGTCTAGTTCTTCTTAAGGTACCCTTGCTCTGCTTCCTTTGCTTACGTCTGCCTTGCCTCGCACTGCCTACAACTTGCTGGCTTTGCTTTGCCCAGCCTACCACTCTTTCCCTTGCCTTCCATGCAGGCAAGGCGCTGCAAACCGAGTGCAGGCAATTGTGGGCAAGTCAAGGGAGAGGTAGGCAAGGCCAGAGCAGTGAGGGGAAAGCAAATGGAGTGGTAGACAAGAGAAGGTCCAGAAGTTAGAGGCAAGGCTGGCTGTAGGAAGGAAGGGCCACTGATGGGAAGGCCAGGCAGAAACAGGAAGGGCTCAGCAAGCCAAGGCCCTGGAGGAAAACAGTAGGCAGGTCATGTGCTGGGCATGGCCGTGCAAAGGAATGCAAGGCTCCAGAGGGCTAGCAGGGCAAGGCAAGGCAACTGTTGTGTTGCCAAGGCAAGGCCAGGCAAGGCAGGTGAGAAGTACATTCAAGGACTGCTGGTGCACAAAAGTGGCCAGGACCAAGTGCTCTGTGTGGCCTTGATCCCGCGTGGGTCATCTCTCCTCTGTACCTAAAAGACTTGAGCTACCTGCTTTCCCTTGTATGCAAAAGAACTCTCTTTCTGGTCCCCGAGCTCAAGGGCAAAATGTGAATTGCCCCTCCAAGGTTCAAGACATGCAAGGATTGCTCCCAGACAAAGGCTGCCCACAGAGATGAGTGTGGCAACATGCGTCCTCCCCTGGTCTTCCTCTCATGGGATCCTGAAACACCGGAGATGCTTGAGAGCTTTGAGATTCCTCGGAGGAGCAGAAAGGGCAGGGCAAGGCCCAGAAATGTCATTGAAAAGGGGTGTTGAATTCCAGGTGGGGGAGGGGTGAGCAAGGTCATGCAAGGCAAGGGAGGGGTTCAAGGGCAAGGCAAGGCAAGTGGTGGCTTTGCGAGGCGAGGCAAGGCAATGAGGGTCCTAGAAGGAAAAGGAAAGGTGAGGCCAGACCTAGACGAATGTGAAAGGAAGTCAGGTGGGGGATGGGTGAGCAAGTCAGTGCAAGGCAGGGGAGAAAAGGCAGGTTGAGGGAAGGCTACAGAGGGGGCAGCAAGGAAATGCAAGGCATGGGGAAGCATGCGAGGAGTGGGTGCTGCCAGCCGGTGGGGATGGCAGGGGCGGGGCCACTGCAAGTAGCATGGTGGGGATGTGGAGGGGGTGTTAGTATGCGGGAGGTGTGTGTGTGTGTGTGTGCAGTGGAGTGCAGGGTAAGTGCAGGTGTGTGTGTGCGTATACGGGGGTTTTGTGCCAGGTGCTGTGCCGGGGAGAGCCGTTCCACCGCAAGGAAGGTGTGGGAGTGAAAGGAGTAAGATAGATGTGTCTTTACAAAGAGACCGTGTGAATCTCTCCTTAGACAAGGCTAGGAATTTACAGGGGGGGAAGTAACAGAAGAAAGTATTCGTTCTAGAAACTGTTACTAATCAACAGAGACTGTTGCTCAGCCAAGGCCCTGCTAAATTCCCGAACCTAGAGCAAGGCAGCAAAGACTTCCCAGCATTAGGAATAGTTTGGTTTTCTTCCTTTTCCATTCCAAAAGGGGAGTGCATATTAGAGGGGGGCGTAGAGTAGGCAGTTCCGGAAGTCTGTAATTCCCGAGTACCTCAGAGGGTGCTGTTGCCAGGAACTTAACATCAGAAGGGGGCTGCTTCCCGCAATCATTTGAGAGACTCCATGGCAAAAGCCCCATGGCCTCTCCCTGGAGTTGAAGAATGTTACAGGACTCCTCTGTCTCCTTTTTGGTGGATGAAGAAACTCAGAAAGCCACACTTCTGCCAGAACTCTCCAAGATGCCCCCTTTGCTCCCCGTGACTCCATCACTGCCCAGGAAGCTGTCTTTTCTACCACAGCAGTTTGACATACAGTTAAAAGTCGTGTGGCAGAGAAAAAAGGCAAGAATTGGTTTCCAAGGGATGGCAAACAAGAGATACCAGAACCTTTGGCCCTACCAATATTAAAGCAACTCCATTAAGAGAGTTCTTGCACTTCCTGAGGATTGGCAGAAGCCTATCTCATGATGTATGTTGCTGGGGGTCTTTTTAGACTGGCAAAAGGAGCTGTTGAAGGTTGCTTGATCTGTGCTAAAGCCAACAGCCAAGTTACAAAGTAACTTGCTAGAGGAGGGAGGCCTTGGGCTGCATGGCCCTTCCAAAGATGCCAGGTGGATTTTCCGGAGATGCCCCAAGTGGCAAGGCTTAATATCTTCTGGTAATCGTATGTCAGCTAGCAAGGTGGCCAGAAGTATTTCCAACTACTTCAGTAATGACAGGATCAGTTCTTAAGGCATTTTTGGAACAAATCATTCCAAGATACAGCATTGTAGAAGCAATAGATTCAGATAGGGGAACTCATTTTGCAGGAAAGATCCTTCAAGGGGTTTTGGCTTCTTTAGGAACACAATGGAACCTCCATAGGCCCTGGCACCCCCAGAGCTCGGCTCGGGTAGAAAACAATGAAGAGAGAAATAAACACCTTTTGAAGCTGGTAATAGAAACCAAGATGCCATGGGTAGGGCTTTGGACATTGGCTTTGGTGAGAATGAGGGCCCAACCCAGAAGAGAGATTCAGTTATCTCCCTTTCAATCGTTGTTTGCAATTGCCCTCCTGGTAAGTCTCCACCCAGTGGGGGGGGTAGAGGCAAGTGATGCATTTTTAAAACCATCTGTGGCCAGGATCCTGCTTCTTGTGAAACCCCTTCAACAGGAAACTCAGCTGGCGCAAGCCCGGCCTTTGGACTTTGCTGCTTTTAACATCCAACCAGGAGATTGAGTCCTAATTAAGGAGTAGAAAGAAGCGCCAGTGCTGGTGAAATGGCGTGGCCCATTCCAAGTGTCACTGACGACAGAAAACAGCCGTCAAGTAAGCTGAACACAGGTGAACCCGTCACTCTCGGGTCAAGGTCTCTGAAGCCTCAGAGATTTGCACATCTCAGCTGGAGGAGAAGGCCGGGAGGCCGTGACTGACACTCTGCAGGAGTGGGCCGGAGCAGTAGGCAGTGCTTCGACATCGGAAGAAGCCCCGCAGTCCTACCTTCAGACCGTCTGCTGAAATAGACTGTATAGGCATCCCTCCTCTAGAATCTCCACTCACTTGGGGGCTAATACTTGTGGCCATTTTGTTACGTTAAGTGGTTTCTGTGTCTTCAATTGCCACAGGTGCTGCAGAAGACAACGGGAAAATTAGACTAGCTAATTAGATGACACTATTAAAACATTTTCCTTACTAATTCTACTTTGATATGGTCAGCTGAGTTTAGGCCAGGAGTGGGAGAATCAATTTGCAGCCTTAGGAGAAGAAGTAGCAAAAGTTTTTAACCTTAGCAATTGCTGGCTCTGTGGAAGGCCAGGAGGATCTGAAGAGTGGCCCTAGTTGGCTAGCCCAGCTGAACCTAAATGGTGGGTCAATGTGAGGGCCCACAGTGGGATGGGATTTGGGGCCAAAGAAGGAAGTTCACGGCCACTTCATTCTTCTCCAACAGGCACTTATTGCCTAATAGGATAGGGCGTGTCTATGTAGGAAAAGGCAATTGTCAATTGACTTTCCCTCTGGGCTTGAACAACTGGGTTTGGACCCCCAATTGCCCTCCTTCCAATTGTTCCAAATATCAAGGCAAATGCAATCAAATACCTGTTCGGCTCACTAACAGTAGCTGCGTAAGGTGTTCTTATCACACTTACCAAAAATATTTGGAAGCCTGTAAAGCAATGGGGAGGGACAAGGGGTTTTTTTGACCACCTGTTTTTGAGCAGTCCCCACAAAAATTCCACAAGTAGAAGACATGTTGTTTGTGATTATCAGTGGGAATGGCCACACCGGATTGGAACTCAAAGCCTTTTAGTGAGTTCTGCTCCAAATCCAACCAAGCAGCTTGCAGATGTAAATGTAGGTGGGAACCCTGTGCGGGAGCTTGGAAATGCAAATGCTGGGACCTTTATGGTGGGGCAACTCTTGTTGGAGGACCGTTAGGCCCGGGAATCCTGCTGTATTTTGAGCCACCAATTGATGACCATGGGTAGGTTCCTTTGCTAATGGAACACGGGCTTTGAAAGGACAGTATTGGATTTGTGGCCAACATGCTTAGCTCAGGTTACCTCCAAACTGGTCAGGGATATGGTATATTTAGTAGACTGTTGTTCTTTTTGCTACTACAAGTTCTGGGAAATCGCTTAGGAATCAAAATCTGTGATGATTTAATTAGAGAAAAGCAGTCAGCTGATGCAGCCCTGGCTGGAGGGAGCACCCCAAAACGGGAAAATGATGAACGGCCAACAGAACAAGTTACCCAACACAATGGACCAGCCCCTTGGAAACCTAAGGAATTAATCCCAGATGCCTGGGAACCCATTTATCATTTGAAGGAGATAATTAGGTTACAAGCTGTCTCGGAAATAATTACCAACCAGCCAGCCACAGCGCTTGACCTTTTTGCTGAGCAACCCACTTAAATGAGGAAAGCGGTATTTCAACATTGGATGGTATTAGATTATCTGTTGGCAGAAGAAGGAGGAGTTTGTGGGAAATTAAATGACTCGAGCTGCTGTTTGCAAGCAGATGACAGCGGAAAAGTGGTCAAACAAATAACAAAGGAAATAACGTCAGCTCGTGGACCTGTCCAAATGTTGAAAGGATGGGAATGGGACATATTTTCATAGTTAACTGGCCAGCTATGGGCTAAATGAATACGATTTCTCCTCTTATATGCTATCGCAATTCTCATCTTTTTACCATGCGTGACACCATGCTGGCTGCAGCTCTTTCAGCAGGTGCTCAAGGGGATGCCGCTAGCAGCCATGCCTACCTGATCCAGAAATGACTACAAAAGGACAGAAAAGAATGTCACTGCAAATAATAGCAAAACCCAAGAAGACTCCAGAAGAAAAAATTAAATCCATGGTAATTAAGGTTTGTAAAGACAAATACAGAGCAAATAAAAAGAGGAGGGATTAAAAGGAATGAGATGGATGAGTCTTTACAAAGAGACCGTGTGAATCGGCCTGTAGACAAGGCTAGGAAGTTATGGCTAGTGAAGTAACAGAAGAAACTAGGAGTTCTCTAGAACTGTTACTAATCATCAGAGACTGTTGATTAATCAAGGCCGTGTTAAATTCCTGAACCTAGAGCAAGGCAACAAAGACTTAAGAGCATTAGGAATGGGGTTCTTTTCTTTCTTCTCGATGCCAAGAGGGGGGTGCATATTAGAGGGGGGCGCATAGAGTAGGCAGTTCCGGAAGTCTGTATCTCCCGAATACCTCAGCCAGTGGGGAAAAGGAAGAGGGTGCTGTGGCCGGGAACTTGGCATCAAAAGGGGGCTGCATCCCGCAACCGTTTGACAGACGCCATGGGAAAAGCCCCATGGACTCTCCCTGTAGTCGAAGAATGTTGCAGGACTCCTCTGTCTCCTTTTCGGATATAAACCTCAGGCATCGTGGATTAATTTTCCCTAACGGCAGCGACCTGCCGCGTGGTCTCCGTGCTCCTCTCCAGCCCCCCGGAACGTGTAAAATAGTTCCCAGCGGCTCCCACCGCGCGTTGCAGACGGCTGCGCGGCCCCGGGGCTGCCCGCAGTGCTCCCCTGCCCCGCCAGGGCTGCCCGCGGGCTGCGGAGCCGCCTCGCCACCGGCGCGGCCAGGGCCGGGGCCCTTCTCGACAGCAGCCGAGGGGCTGCGGAGCGGGCGGCTGCCGGACGATCAGCTATTTTATGCCGCGCGGTGCTGCCGCCTCCATCTAGCTCTCCATCACGCCGCCGCCCGCCGCCCGCCTGGCGCGCTCACGCTCGGCCGCGCTCGCCGCCCGCCCAGCCTCGCCGGAAGCTCTCCCGCCCGTGCTGTGCCCCGGCTCCGCCGGCAGCTCGGCAGGGCCCGGCCGCACGCGTGCTGCGTGGCTCGGAGCAGCCGCGTTGCGCCGCAGGCGACGGGGAAGGCGGGGCGGGCCGGCGCCATCGTGGTAGCGCGAGGAGAGGAGCGCCCGGGCGGGGCGGCGAGCGGCGCGGCGGTGAGCGCTTCTGCTTCCTGTCGCTCGGCGGCCGCCCACGGCAGGTGCCGTGTGACCCCGCGGAGCGGCGGGGCCGGCCGGGCGGTGCGCGGCGAGGCTTTCGGCCAGCGGCGACCACAGCGAGAGGCTGCTGGCACTGCCCGTGCCGGTGGAGAGAGCGGGGATCCGAGGCCGGCCTTCCCCGGGCGACGAGGGGAGGCCGCCTTTGCCGCGCTGCCCTCCGTGCAGCATGTGGCCGATTCCGGCGAACCCGGGGTCTCCGCAGCGGCGCGGGCGGGAGGGAGTGGGGAGCGCGCTCGGTGCCGTGCCGGCCGCTCCCGGCCAGCGCTGCGCTGCGCCGAGGCGTTTTCCCGCCCGTCCTGGGAAGGACATAAGCGACACCGTAGTTGGAGCTTAGCTGTCAGGGGGAACAACTTCTCTCTGTGAAAAACGAAGTTCACTCTCCTGTGAGAATTTAAAGGGGTTTAATATAAAGACAATAAGAGACACATCAAATAAAGCAACGGGGTAACAGCCAGTTGCCTTGGCGCTCTGCCAAGAGCACACCTGATGCCAGAGGTCAGTCCTTTTTATACCGTTTTTACTGTCTGTTCTTTATTCATATTAAAACTTTTCCTGGAGCTGTTCTGCATGGCCACTCCTTGGTTCCGCCTTTTTAGAGCGTGCCTAGTCTTCTGCCTTGTGGTTTTATTTCTCTTGATTCTTGGGGTTGGGCCCGCTAGGCAAGAGTCGATGGTAGGGTGGATTTCTTAATTCTCCAGACAGTCAGGGCTGATTGCAGCTTTGGGCCTCTTCGTCTCTCCGGGCAGAGTGGTGATAAAATCTCCCGGACTCTCCTGGCCGCCTGTTCTCCGGGCGGAGTAGCCTTTGGGCCCTTTTGCTCCCTAGACAAAGTGTTGATTAGCAGCTTTTCGGGCCTCATCCTCTGTTCGTTTGGAGGTTATCTTACGTGCTCACACTTGCTAACATTCTTGCTAAAAAGAGAGAAAACTACATCCACACAGCAGAAAGCATTTCTAACGTTATATAATATCTACTTTATACTTTGCGAGAAGCTAATATAATATATGTTTATAACAATCCCCCCTTTTCTATTTTATAAATCATTTGGCTTGAGCAATAATTCTTTTTGCTTGGCTTCTAATGTCTGTTCGTTCTTTTCACAGATCAATTTGGCTTCTTCAAGAGGGTCTTTTGTATCACTTTGTCTTTTTAATACCATAATTTTTTGTGCTGTTCCAGACATAGCCAACTTTGGGTCAGTAGGCATTGCCACAACTTGCATGCCTTGAACTATGCTGGTGATTAGCCGAATAAAGCAGGGGATCAAGCAAGGGAGAAATATTAGACTAGCTGTAGCACATAAGAGGAAGAAACCTAGCTTCTTCCACCATTCTTTCCCCAATATGCCATCCCACCAGTTAGCAGACATCATTGATTCCCATTTTTGGACTGGTACATGGGCTATTTTTCTGATTTGGTTGGCCATATCTAGAACGGCATCCCCATTGTCATCAATTTTTAAACAACAGTCCGATGTATTGAACTTCCTGCACACACCGCCTTCTTCGGCCAGTAAATAGTCTAAAGCCAGCCTATTTTGATGTATTGCAGCTCTGGTTTGGCGTTGCTGGCTGACTATTAATTCCATAGCCCCAGCTGTTTCATTGGTTATGATTTCTACAAGAGCTTGGAGTCTGATGATACGATTCAGCATGTAAATTGGGGTCTGATATCCCCAACTTCCATCTTGTGCTTAGGTAGCTGGCCCATCTGTTTCTAATATTCGTTCAGGGGGCCATTCCTCATCTTTCCATTTTTGGAATCCTCCAATTAAATCTCTTTTCTTTCTTTTGAAGTCTTCATAGAGAGGTATACCTAATTGATCTCCCACTGGTTCTGGGAAAAGGAAAAACCCTGGTTGAATGATTCTTAGTGTACAACTCCCTTTCCAATGTGAAGGGAGTCTTGGGGATGCCCTTTTCCCACATATCCAAAAGAAGCCATCTGGTGCTTTCCAATAATCACCTTCTTGTTGATTTATATTCTCCCCAAATTTGGCTATTTCTGGGATTCCAAAATAAGGATTTTTCCTCGTGTCATTACACGGAAAGAGTCCAACTTCATGATCATATACACAGTCTTTTCCTTTTTTCTGGGCTCAATACCAAGTTGGTTTTTCTGGGACCCACCACCTTGAAGTTTTGTTACTCACTTTATAGCTTTTACAGGGAGTGTTTCCTACTTCATTAAGAAAGTTTATCCCAGTTCGCCAGAGGCATTCTTCCCCTATCACTGTTGAACTTAAAATCCACCCCTCAGGTCGGTTCCCCCCTCTTATATTTGTCCGGTTCCATTTAAGGAGTTCTACCGGGCCTACGCTGCTACCTTTCCGTGGCCATTCTTCTGTCATTAAAGCTCCTCCACAGACCCAACAGTTGGTTATGTTAAGTTCTTTACCTATCCTCTCCCCCAATTCCACAAACAGGTTTTTTCCTAACCTTGGGGTTTTTTCCTCTTTGTTGTTTGAGCTTTGCATACAGGTCCTGGCGTGGTGAGGTGAATATAGGGCGAGGTTGCTGTGCTGGCTTTGTATCTTTACTTACCACTTGCTCTTTTACCAAATCTTGGACTGTTCCCCTGGTGGCAGCTGTGGAGCAAATCTATTTTTCTCCTTTTGGACAATTGCTTCTTAGTCTGTTTCCACTTGTTCCTAAATTTTCTGTAATCCAATATTTTTCTCCTTTATGCATGCAAATACCTAATTTGGATGAGTCATAACAGTGACTGTTGGTATGGGTATGAGTAATAAGAAAGAAGCCCCGGTGTCTTTCCATGTAGAGCTTTCGATAGCATTTGTAACATGGTCTTGCCGGTGTCCCAAAAGGGACCAGGAGAAGTGACAAAAGAAGGAATAACAGAGGTCCGGCATGGCTTATACTCCCACCTCCCTTGCCTATGAGGTTGCAACCCATAGCAGGTGTATTGGATCTTCTCGGTGGCGAGTACAGTGGCCGACCCGGTCTTGCCCTCTATTTCCTTGTCACTTCCTTTGTAGCTTTTAGGCAAATTTCTTTTGGCACCTTTTTAACTGTAGTATCTTATCGTATCTTAGGTGTTTCCCATTCAACAGGCACTAGTAATTCCCATCTGCAGAGCAAAGTTATTGCTTTTGTTGCTTATGATTTTGTCTGGATAGGGGGTTGATTTTGTGCTTGACACCCTTTACAACTAGGGTGTCGACGGTGTGAAATGCCAATTTCCCTCTAGATTAATTACTTATATTTGACGTGGTTGGCATGCCCCGTGTTAGAATGATTCAAACAGGGTATATGATGTGGCACTGATGGAAGTTGTGATTCTCCCCCTTCTTAATACAAATCACAGGCTAGAATCAGGACATGAGAGTTCCCTGTTTGATCCAGTCCCAACCCTTCCTGTTTGAAGTGAGAATATTCTTCTCCACGATGTCCCAGAATTTGTCCAGGGGCCACTGATATAAATTTGGCTTTTACTTCTCAGTTAGGTGTGATTCTTTGCATATCCCTTGGATTATTTAGATTGTTCTAGCTCATTGCCACCTGGTCTCCGTTTAAGAATCAATTTGGTATCACCTGGTTTGGATATTACAGTCCACTCTTCAGGTTCTTTTACAGGTCCTTTGATTCTGCTGGCATGGATCTACCCTCGTTCCTTGGTCTGGATTGCGGCCTCAGTCATCAGCAGTACCTGAAAAGGACCCTCCCATTGTGGAGTCAAAGATTGTTCTTTCCATGTTTTTACTAGTACCCATTCCCCTGAATGGATATTATGAATTTTGAACTCCAAAGCTGTGGTTTGAGGGATCATTCCTTTCAGCCGCAAATTTTCAAGTGTTCTGGCAATTGCGGTGACATATTTTTTGACACTTACTTCTCCTACTTCATAAGTGGCTGTTTCATGTTGAGCAGTAAGGAAGGGTAATCCGAACATCATCTCATAAGGAGACACTCCCAGGTCTGACCTGGGCTGTGTTCGGCCTCTCAACAGAGCCAAAGGTAAGCATTTTACCCATGACATTTGAGTTTCAATCATTAATTTTGTTAAAGTTTTTTTCAAAGTCTGGTTCACTCTTTCTACTTGGCCTGAACTTTGTGGGTGCCAGGGGGTATGTAATTCCCATTTTATTCCCAAGGCTTGAGTTATTTGTTGTAAGACTTTGGATGTAAAATGTGTTCTTCTATCTGAGTTTATTTTATTAACCATTCCATATCTGGGAATAATTTGTTCCAGAAGGGTTTTGCATACTATGTTAGCTGTAGCTCTAGTAGCAGGAACTGCTTCTACCCAACAAGTTAGGTGGTCTGCTATTACTAATAGGAACTTCCATCTCTGTATTTGAGGAAGTTTAGTGAAATCTACTTGGATACTTTGGAATGGTCGCAGAGCTAACTCACGGCCTCCTAATGTTGTTTTTCTCATTATTTTCCTAGTCACTCTTTGGCAAGTTCTACAGTTCCCAGTTATTTGTTTTGCTACCCCAAAGATTCCAATACACCCATAATTTTTTAGAAAATGATCACACAAGCTAGCTTGAGTACCCCAATGAGTTTTTTGATGCATATCTTCTAATATTCTCTTAGTGAGTGGCTTATTAAGTAACTGTCTCCCATCAGGAAGTTTCCGTTTTCCAGATTGATCTTGTTCTCCCCCTATCTTAAATAATTCTTTTTCTTCTTCTTTACTAAATTTGGGGATTTCCAATTCTCCCCTTTCTGGGGTCAGGATTAACAGAATTGGTTCAGTCCCATTTTCTGCTGCATCTTTGGCTTCTTGGTCTGCTAGGTTATTCCCTCTTATTTCTGGGGTCATCCCTTCTTGGTGTCCTTTGATATGCACTACGGCTATTTCTTCAGGCAATTTTAATGCTTCCAACACTTCTGAAATCAGGCCTTCATGTATCAGTTCTTTCCCCTTTGAATTTAGTAAACCCCTTTCTTCCCAGATCTTTCCAAAGGTATGTACTTTGAATCAGTATAGACGGTCCCCTTTTTGTGTGCTAAATGCTCCAGTGCTCTCTTTAGAGCGTATAATTCACAAGACTGCGCCGACCAATTTGAAGGTAGTTTTCCTTTTTCGATGGCCTGCATATTTATCCCATCGACTAAGGCATATCTTGACATTCTTTTTCCTTGCAAGCATCTGGATGAACCATCCACATATATTCTTTCCTCTTCTAAGAGGGCTTGTTCAGCTAGATCTTCTCGAACTTTTGTTTGGTATTGAGTAATTTCTAAGCAATCATGTGCCAGGTCATCTTTTGGTTCTCCATACAGGAATTGGGCCGGATTGAGGCTTTTGCTTGCTTCTATAGTTAGATCATTACTGTCAATCAGAATTGCTTCATATTTTAATAGCCTGGAGTCTGTTAACCATTTTTCAGCTTTTTGATTTAGCACATTTCGGACCGCATGGGGTGTGTATACAATCAGTTTACTTCCAAAGGTGAGCTTACGGCTCTCCTCCACCAAAATAGCGGTAGCTGCTATGGCTTGAATGCATACTGGCCAGCCACGGCTTACTGGGTCCAATAGTTTAGCTAAATAAGCTATTGGTCTTCTCACCCCTCCCCATTCCCGGACTAATACACCATGAGCTACTCCATTTTCTGCATTCACATATAAATGAAAGGGTTTTTCTAGTGAGGGTAAGCTTAGGGCTGGTACCGAGGCTAGTTTCAACTTCAGTTTTTCTAATTTATTATCATCATCATCTTTGGTCCATTGTATATTGTCTCCCCCTGTTAATTTTTCATATAAAAATTTTACTGCTTGTGTATATCTTTCAATCCATAATCTGCAATATCCCAGTAGCCCCAGCAGTCTCCTAACCTCCTTTTTTGAAGAGGGAGGAGGGAGGGATAAAATCCCTGTAATTGTTTCAGGACTTAGTTGTCAGCTACCTTTGCTTATCAGGTGGCCGAGATATTTTACTTCTGATTCCACAAACTGTAATTTCCTTTTTGATGCCTTTAGTCCCTTTTTCCCAAGAAAATTTAGAAGCTTTATGGTAGCTCCTTTAACTTTCATTTCATCTTCTCCTGATATTAGAAGGTCATCTCCATATTGGATAAATTGTATTCCTGGGGGAGTGGGGAAGGTTTGTAGTATTTCTCCCAAGGCTTGCCCAAATAAATTTGGGGCCTCACAATAGCCCTGTGGCAGTTTAGTCCACCTCAACTGGTTCTTTTTCCCTGTGTTTGGATCTTCCCATTCAAAGGCAAAAATATTTCGGCTTTCCTCTGCCAGTGGGCAGGCCCAAAAGGCATTTTTAAGATCTACCACACTAAACCACTGATGTTGAGGTGGAATTTTGCTTAAAAGAGTGCAGGGATTAGGAACCATAGGGTAGCAGGCCCGTGTTCTTTTGTTTACTTCTCTTAAATCTTGCACTAATTTATAATTTCCATCAGATTTCTTTACTGGGAGAATAGGGCTATTATGAGGGGATTTACAAGGTTCTAGTGTCCCATCCTTTATTAATTCTTCTATCACTGGTTTTAAGCCTTTTCTCCCTTCTAAAGATATAGGGTACTGATGTACACAAATGGGACCTTCTTCTTTTTCAATTGTGACCCTTATGGGGTCAAGATCTAGTCCACCCCTATTCCCTTCCCTAGCCCAAACCTCTCTGTTAATTTTGCTTTCATCTTCTTGGCTAAGTTTAAACACTTTGGCCGTCATTTTCCCTTCTTCTGGTATGACTCCAATCCCCAGTTGGATTTGTAAATCCCTTCCCAATAAATTGCTGCCAGCCTCAGGAGCTAACAAAGCATCCCCTATCCCTATTTTTGTTTCCCCTTCAATAACCACATCTTTAATGACAGGGACCTTAAATCCTTCCCCCTTTGCTCCTGTTACTTTTACCATATCATTACTTACATCCC
This sequence comes from Aphelocoma coerulescens, assembly GCF_041296385.1. Classification (NCBI taxonomy): domain Eukaryota; kingdom Metazoa; phylum Chordata; class Aves; order Passeriformes; family Corvidae; genus Aphelocoma; species Aphelocoma coerulescens. The sequence goes on from NW_027183472.1 coordinate 845,844, forward strand.
ACCCTTTTGGAATATTCATCACACAAGTCTTTTCTGCCCCAGTGTCAACTATAAATTCCAATACTTCCTCTTCGGGGCCTACTTTTAAAGTTATCAAAGGCTCCAGATGGTATTTATCCCCCCAAAAATAGAGCCCATGATTTCCCTATTTTTCTTCTCTGTGTGTCTCTTGAAATCTTTTCAGATCCCTCCTCAGGTGGGGGCATTCTCTTTGATAATGCCCTTCTTCCTTGCAATAGAAACAGGCATCCCTGGGTTGTTCTTGGAATCTTGATTGTGCTGAGGTTTTATTTTTCTCTTTTCCACCATTTCTAAATCTGGAATGTTTAGGAGTGTTACCTGAGGGCTTTAGATTTTTTTTGGAAGGTACTCTCTCGCATAGTGGCTATCATGATCTTTGCTCCCACTTTGGCTTTTTCTTCATCCCTCCGGACATATATATCTTTTGAGCTTCCCTTACTAGGTCTTGTAAAGGTTTCTCATACCAATCTTCTATTTTTTCCAATTTTTTTCTAATATCTGGCCAGGCATGAGTGACAAAGTGAACTCTTAGCAGGGCTTGCCCTGCTAGGGACTCCGGGTCTCTCCCAGAATATTGTTTCATATTCTTTCGGAGCCTCTCCAGCCACTCAGTCAGGGTTTCTTCCTTCCCTTGCTGCCCCTCAAAGGCCTTTCTGACATTTTGTCCTCAGAGTGCCCCCTCTTTTATTCCCTTGATTATCAAATTACAATAATCATTCATATGTCCCCTCCCAGCTTCATCATTTTGGTTCCAGTTAGGAGGTGTAATGGGCATTTTCTGATCCCCGGGTGGACCTTGTTGGTTTTCTTTTCCCCAAATTTTTATTCCAGCAATTCTAATCATTTCTCTTTCTTCTTGGGAGAATATTATTTTCATTATTGATTGCATTTCTTCCCAAGTGAAAATGTTGGGACCTAAGAACTGGTCCAACATTTCAGCTGTACCTATGGGGTCTTCTAATAATCCTTTAATTTCTTTTTTGAAATTCCTAACCTCTGTAGAGGTTAGAGGAGCACTCACAAAGCCGCTTCCCCCTCCTCCCGTAGGTACTTCTCTTAACGGAAAGAAATGAATTTCTCGGCTTCCCTCTGTTTGTTTAGCAATGGAGGGCTTGTTGGGCTGCCTCGGAGCCTTAATGGCACCTCCTGTATTCTGGTATGGTGCTCCTTCGTTAAGAAGAGGGTTGATTTGGGAAGAAAGCACCGAACTCCCCTGGGGAGGAGGGGCAGATTCAAAGTCTGGCGCTGAAGCTGAATATTCTGTGGTGCAGAGGGTGGGGGTGGGGTATGGCAGTGAAGCCAGATATTCCGGAGCACAGGAGGCGGGCACCGGGGCTAAAGCCGGGTTTCTCAAGGCAGGAGAGGTAGGGGCTGAAGCCGGGACGTGTGACCTTTCCCTTGATGCAATTGAGGCTGCTGGGATTCCCGAGATATATGGGAAGGGTGGGATCCCCGGCATGGGCGGGGGCAGGGCTCCCCCCCAGCTCCATTGGGGCGGGAGGGCTGCCGGGGGAAAGGCCCCCGGTGCGGGCGGAGGGGGGGCTGGCGGGGGAAGCCCCGGAGCCAGGGGGAGGAGGGCAGCTTCTGGTGCTGGCGGCGGAGGCAATACTTCTAAAGGGTCTCAGCCTTTTTTCTCTTCTGTTTGCTTTTCCTCTGCGGTTTCTGATATTTTGAAGACTTTGGTTCCCAGAGGTTTTGTAATTCCTGTCCAGCAAGAAGCATATTCTCTCTCCTCAGGGTGAGATGGCTCTTTTGAATTTACAAATACATTTAGAGCCTGGCAAATCCATGCCTCATCAGACCCGTATTTTGGCCAGTACACATGATCAGATCTGATTTCCTTTTTTACCCACTCTTTCATGCAGAATTGAATCATTTTTACTTTCTCTTTTCCTTTTGTAGAAGGATCAGTTTCCCAGTTTGCGAGTTTGACCCCGAGGGGACTGTCTCGGGGTATATCCTCTGGCACCCTTTTATAATTTGAACTTAATTTACTAGGTTGTTGTCCCATTTTTCCAGGAGTTCTCTATTACTCAAAATACCAATTTATCCCCCCCTTTGAAATACTAATTCATTCCTTTAAAACACCAATCTTCACTGCTGTAAAATACTACCCACCCTTTCACAGTACAAAAAACACCAAAAAATTTATTAGAGCCCACCTTCCCCAAAAACAAAGTTAACTTCGAATTACACAGTTTTTCATTCACACATTCACTCTTTTTTAATATTTGTTCACTCACTCATTCCTACTCACAACAGAATAATAAGGTACCTCTTTCAAGTCACTTGTTAGTATCCACCCATGGGTATGATATAATCCTCAGGATTCTGGGTGCTCTTGGATTTCCCTCAACCCAGCATTGCTAGCATCCAAACCCCAACCTCTCTTGGGGTACTTTTAGGCCCTGGGTGCTCTTGGGGTTTTCCTCAACCCAGCATATGGGGGGGTAGCTCCCACTTTGCAACCCCTTCTCTGGGACCCCGTCCCAGTCACCCCCGGAGATTCTTTCACTCCGCTTATCTCTCGCTTTGTCTCCTCGCTGGCCGCTGTTCTCGTGAACAAGACGGAACGGCAGCACTCAGAGACTGCCACACTCGCTTCGCAGATCTGGGGGCAACCAGCCCACGTCTCATTCACACGCGCTCATCTCCCGTAACCACCCCCTTTTTCTTTGGACAATACTTCCCAGTCCTGTTTCTTTTCCAGTGTCTGTGGGATTTTTGTCGAGAGCGCTCTCTTTCATTTGCTTTATTTTTGTGTCTTTCTTGTCCTCCGGGTGTTGCCCTGCTGCCACCAAATCACGCCAGAGGATGCTAAGCAAAGGTCCTGCCAACTTGGGCGGGAGGCGCCTTACCCTTGCTTCTTGAATCCTCCCACGCTTTTCAGAGGCGAGGTGTAGCTCCGGGACGAGCCCTTAATTGTGAAAAACGAGGTTCACTCTCCTGTGAGAATTTAAAGGGTTTAATATAAAGACAATAAGAGACACATCAAATAAAGCAACGGGGTAATGGCCGGGTGCCTTGGTGCTCTGCCAAGAGCACACCTGATGCCAGAGGTGAGTCTTTTTTATACCATTTTTACTGTCTGTTCTTTATTCATATTAAAACTTTTCCTGGAGCTGTTCTGCATGGCCACTCCTTGGTTCCGCCTTTTTAGAGCATGCGTAGTCTTCTGCCTTGTGGTTTTATTTCTCTTGATTCTTGGGGTTGGGCCCGCTAGGCAAGAGTCGATGGTAGGGTGGATTTCTTAATTCTCCAGACAGACAGGGCTGATTGCAGCTTTGGGCCTCTTCGTCTCTCCGGGCAGAGTGGTGATAACGGCTCTTGGACTCTCCTGGCCGCCTGTTCTCCGGGCGGAGTAGCCTTTGGGCCCTTTTGCTCCCTAGACAAAGTGTTGATTAGCAGCTTTTCGGGCCTCATCCTCTGTTCGTTTGGAGGTTATCTTACGTGCTCACACTTGCTAACATTCTTGCTAAAAAGAAAACTACATCCACACAGCAAAAAGCATTTCTAACATTATATAATATCTACTTTATACTTTGCGAGAAGCCAATATAATATATGTTTATAACACCTCCATTGGCGACCTCCTTTTCCCTCTGATTCAGCTACCTTGTGGTAGGTGCGATGGTGCTGAAGAAGGGTGGCGGCTTGGCACAGTTGCTGTCACAGGTGGATCTTTGAGTGGCATGTGTGAGGGTAGGAGGGTACGGCACCCATAGCTGAAGGCAAAAAAGGTCAGGGCATGTCATCAGCCGCAGTCGTGCTAAGTTGTTCATCTATGCAAACTGCTTGCCGAGTTGTTCCTTTCTTAGGTAATGGGGGCTTGTATCAACCAGAACTGCAAATGGTCAGTATTTGCAGAGAAGGTTACTTGGACTGTTGTTGAAGTGAGTGTAGCAGTTTCTATGGCATTCTGCAAAAAAAGTGACAGGTCTCCCTGTGTTCCCCAGTTCTTAACAAAGATGAAGTTAACAAACCCCTGAAAAGAGGTTTTGCAAAACTTCAGGGATATTTTCCTACTAGTACTGTAGAGACAACCATAGTCACCTTGTCTTTCCAAAAGTGAAGGTTCCCTATTTTTGTCCAAGAGCATCAAGTGCTTTTGATCAGCGTTTGTGTGCATGCATTAGCCTCGTTCTTGCTCTTCCTTGGAGAACTTTTACAATACTCACATGATCTGTGTAGGCTGCAGACTGCAGTGGTGAACTTCAAGGCTTCCAGCAGAAGGGAGATGCTGTCCACGTTTTGGATTCTCCTTAGCCTGAACCTTCAATGTCCAATAACGCAGCGTTTGGTGCTCGAGGCACTGACTCTGGCGTGCCCCTGGTCAGAGACAGTCCAGCTGCGTTACCTCCACGCGTCGCTGAAGCGACTTCGGGATCAGGAAAAGAGCTTGCTGGGCTAGCTAGCTGGCTTCTTTGCAGAGGGAAACACGGCAGGAGCCGTTGATGTCGGCTCACGTTAGCTCAGAGACAAAGGAAGAGAGGGGCTGTTCAGGTCTGGCTTCTAACAGGTTTAATGCGATAGGATGAGGATGAGGTCGGATTGATGGGAATCCGCTCCTCGGAGCCTTGTCCTCAGTTTTATAGGGAATTTGAAAACCCCCTGTAACTATTCCTGAAAAGACCTGCCTTGCTAAATTAGTGCCTTTTAAGTCTTGTGTCCCCAGGATAGAACAACAAACTCACAAAGATAACAGCAGTGGATCTACAGGACTTCTGCAGGCCTTCTGGACTGCAGACATCTCTGACCAAAGGCCACAGATGACGTGTACCCTGATCCTGCCGAACGCCCGTCCGCCCTGGACTCAGCTTCAAGGTTTGATTGATACTGGTGCTGATGTAACTATCATCTCCTTCTCTGCGTGGCCTACCTCATGGCCTTTACCCCCAGTGGGATCGGCCATCACAGGATGAGGATGAACCACACAGAGCTATTGAAGCGAACGGCCTGTGACGGTGAAGGACTCAGAGGGGCACACAGCTACAATTAGGCCTTATGTTACTACCACTTCCCTTAACCTTTGGGGACGGGATGTGTTGGCAGCCTGGGGCATACGGATCGGGACAAATTTTTAGCAGGGGTCACTGTGCGCAAAGGTGCACAGTATCCTACACTGCCTTTGCAGTGGTTGATTAACACACTAATCCGAGTCAGACTCTGCTTAGTTAGTTGAATTAAGGGCTGTTATCATGGCTTTTCAACGATTCTCACAGGAACCTTTGAATTTGGTTACTGAAGCCGACTAGCAAAAGCTCGTATACAATTAATCACCTTACGGTACCACAAAATTCAAAGAATCCTGTTCTTCTGAATCACTTTCTCTCATTGCAATCTGCAGGCAAGAGACAACTGCCCTGGGCAAAAGTCTGGGTGTGGAATTTACTCACTAACCAGTGGGAAGGCCTGCGGGAACTTATGGTTTGGGGTCGTGGCTATGCTTGCGTTTCTACAGATACTGGGGTACGGTGGCTAGCTGCAAAATGTGTTCGCCCTGCCCTACGGCACCAGAGGCAGAACAGGCAACCTCCAAATGATGACCAGAACACCAACCATCCAAGTGGCCACCAGAATGTAGATCATCAGCCATCAGACTCTTCTGATGATGACCAAGATGTTGACCATCAGGCAGATGGTCCTTCTACAAGCAGAGACTGGGATGGTCCTTCCACAAGCAGAGACTGAACTTTAAATTTCTTGTTATGGAGTCAGATCGTTAAAGCCTTAAGGACATATTTAGAATTAATAACTGATGTAAATTTCTATTTAGGATTAATAGTGGAGTTGTTATCTTATCAAACAAAAAGGGGGAATTGTAGATACCAAAATGCTGCTAGCGAGGATTTTCTTGCTATTTTCTAAGTCTGTGAGAGACTTTTCTCTCTCACAGAAGAGGTAGCAGAGTATGTAAACAACCAAGCCACCTGCAACCTTGAAAAGTCTGGTTTATGGTCTAGTAGAAAAATATTTTGACAATGGATGGTTTAGGATTTTAGCCAATCACCCCAAGGGGGGGGCTGATCCTTTGTCCAATTAGACTATGAAGAAAAAAGTCTGTAAAAGAGTTTGTGAAATAATTAAATGAATAAATCTTGGTGCACAATTCCTGCCTGCTGGATCTTCTCTCCTCCTCCTCCCTATGGCTGCGGGACACAGTGATACACCCTAGGGCCCAGGCCTGCGGTAATAGACCACAATTACAAGTGAACTGCAACACAAGCAGCTAACACATTCCTCCTGTGATAAATGAGTGAACGATAAATTTTGTCTTTCGCATCTATCACTTTAACATTTAGAAGTGAGAATGTACTATGTAGAAATAGTGTTAAGGTAAAATATAGGTAAGTAAAAACAAGACTAGAGTAAATTGTAACTTCGAATGAGTGGTAACATGTTGGGAAACGTAGGAAGAAACACATGATAATAAATGTCCTTTCAGTTGAGAAATTACAGAGGTGGAAACCAAGACATCTTCAAGAAACAAAGAAGATAAACCGCATGCATCCCAGGAAGTCTGTTATCTCATCAAAACTCACACCTCCCAAAGAACCCATCAACTACAAATTAGGTTGGAGACTGAGGAGGCACCGGAGGGGGGTGCCTGCCTTCAATTCTGGAGCTACTCAGAGGACCGAGGTGGCAGTGTGCTGGCGTGTGCTGGCGCAAGGGGGCAGAGACGGAGGGGGGAAAGTTGAGTGAAGTGTAAATGACTTTCTGGGCTTAAGGACTATGTTTAAAGAAGTACTAAAGTTCACAGTAAAATGAATGGAGCCACGCCTCTAGCAATATTGCTAAGTGCTCCTGCACTGTGATATGCCTTTGTTCTACTAATAAATGCTCAATATTATGCTGCTGAAAATTCCGCTTGGGAATTCATCTTTCTCACTTCTTCCCTTAAAATCAGTTCTAAGAATTTAGTGTGAAATACATTTAGGCTTGGTCCACATTATTTTTAGTTCAAATAAACACATCTAAATTTTTTCCATCTTTCCCATTAAAGGATTTTGGTTTTGGCTCATTCTTTCAGCATTTTGCCAGCAATCTGCTCAATGCTCTTTCCTTAGGAATGAAAGCTGTAGCCTGATATTACAAAGTGTTTGGTGAAACCTTTACCATGACTCTCAAGTCGCAACATGCCAGATAATCACTGGTTTTCAAAGCTGCTTGAAGATAGAAGGAAAGCGTCAAAGGTTTATGCATGAATCAGCATCCCCTTGTCACAACGTCATGCTGCAGTGATCCTTGCAGAGCTCTAAGACTGGATTTAAAGGAGAAAAGCTCAATACTGGCTCCTGAGCCAGCAGGATGAAACATCCAAGATTGTACATATATTACTTCTGTGCTAAAACTACTGTATGAAAACGTCTTACCATTATGGCAGTTTTATAGTACTCCATAGGAGACATCTCTTTAAATGACTCTAATATCCTTTCAGTGCTAAAATTGAGAAGGGGGTTGATCCATAGTTAACTCATGTAAACACGAGTGAACTACTAAGAGACAGCAAATGTTAATCACAAAACCTAAGCAGCAGGATTCGCCTTAATCTTGTCAAGATAAGAGGAACAGGATCTTTTGAAAACCGGCACAGAGATCGCTGCATCAGCCACCGAAGAACTGCGCATGCTCCAGAAAGAAAGGTAAAAAGTGCATTGTGACAAAGACTACTGATCTTCATCAGAAAGACCCTCGAGGAAGAAGAGGAGCCTTCCTCAGTGCGCCCATCAGCGTACACAGCGCATGCATGGCACGTATGCTAATGATATTAATGACTTCCGAGAAGTAATTTCTAGAACCACTCCTATCCCAAGAATTGTGATGAATGTTCATAAATTTTACACATAATGCTGGACTGTATGGAGTGCTCTGTGTGTGTGTGTTAGGAGGAGTGATCCCCCATGCACCCAGCGCCGAATAAAGCAAATACCCGCTTCTCTGACTCTGAAGCATCTCTAGGCCTGGTTTTGGGCAATTCAAAATAGGTGAATACACATTACAACTACAGCTGAAGTTGTTGCGTAGGCAGATTGAAGAGGAAAGGATTTCATCTTCATCACTCTCCTTCTTTCTTGTTTTGACAGAATTAAGAACTTGTAAAAAATCTGATATCACTGATGCTCACCACTCTTCCAATTAGACTACGCTCACTTAGGCAACGAAGTCCAGAGCTTCGGATATCTCCCGCTTCTGCCCTAGGAATTGCTTCCAGTGCTGTACCTTTGCTCCAGCTGCGAAACCAAACCAGCAGAACCAAGGAAGTTCTCTCTGAATGAACCATTGCTCTTGAAGGCTACAACGGTAGTCATGGCAGTGAACACTGCTCTTCACTGGGCCATTCCTCTGAAAAAAAACCATGCACCACCTCTCAACCTAAACCGTTAAGCCTCCTGCTGATGCTGACTGACAAAGCGTCCAACTGCACTTAGATTCCAACAGCTACTTCCAATGACCTGTCAACAGAGCTTTGCAGACTTGCAACAGAGCAACAAACTAAAGGGGCTATGTTTCATGGCTGTTTTTCAAACATCATTGACTTATGTCCCTTTGCCAGCTTAAGTGAAGGTGGCCCATCCACCTTGGTCAAAATCAGCAGAATTTTGGCCCAATTTGTTGTTACGCAACACATCATGACACAATCTCTTGGTGTTGATGCAAAATTCCCACTGAAGTGCATGTCGTTACATGACTTAAGGCTACCTACTCACAGAGTGTCCACTCCACTGCCACACCCATTTTCTGGCCACCTTGAAATGACTGAGCTGTCTTACTGTTCCCAACATTCCTCAGGGGTACGTGACCACCATAGCCTCCCTTCTGAAGTTTAGGAACCTAAGTAGTACTAGCAATAGCAGTTTATCCAAAATCCATTTGCTCCATCAACAAACTCCAAGCAAGCGCTGAGAATTAGTTTCAAGACTTCTACATATATTTACAGGGAGCTTTTTGTTTGCTTGTTTGTTTTTAAAGCAGATGGAGTAGTGCGATGTTTCCCTGAGGCTACCAGGGCTGCGAGGCAGGCAGGCAGAGCCCTGGCATGGGTGGCACAGGGGACCCCGGGCGCTGACGGCTGCCACCAGCGCAGGCCAGCTCGGAACTGGCAGGCAGGGCTGCACCCCGCGTCTGCCACAACAGCTGCAGCTTCTGCAGCCTGAAACACAGCTGGCTCAGGGGTTCAAATTAAGAGCCAAAACCTTTTGCTGCTCAATTTGGGGCAGAGAAAGGTCATCACTTCTAGCATGGCATAAGCCTGCCACTACATTTCTGTGAAGGAAAATCACCTTGTTAGAGTGAAACTCCTGAGTAAAATACTGAAGCGCTTTCAGATTCGTATTATCTGACATTTCTGTGACCTTCTTTTATACCTGCATTGTTTCCTACTGCTGGTTTTGGGCACAAGTTCTGTGTACACTATTCTGGAAACAAAAAAATAACCCAAAACCAACACCCACTCCTCCCCCACCATCACTCCTTCCCCAGCCCCAAGCCTAACAAAACCAGCCTGCAGAATGTGCAGGATTTCAAATGAGAACAAGCATAGATGGGACATCAAAAGATGGATTCTCCTTAGACATTTGTGCATGCAGTGCTCTGCAATCAACTCCTAAATTCTACTCCTCGTACACCAAATATTTGTCTTGGGAACTCCTTGTTCTCCATTCCAACCCTTCTGAGAGGGTAATCGAGGAGTTACTCTACATATTTTAAGCACATGTTGCACTAGTCAAATCCAATGCACAGCATTACTTGACTAACTGAGGCGGTGGCAAGGTCAATTAAGACCTGTTCATGTCTTAATTTGGAGCTCTTCCAACTGCTTGAAAAGTGAAGCCTTGGACGTTGAAGGTTCAGACTAAGGAGAATCCAAAATGTGGATAGCATCTCCCTTCTGCTGGAAGCCTTGAAGTTCACCACTGCAGTCTGCAGCCTACACAGATCATGTGAGTATTGTAAAAGTTCTCCAAGGAAGAGCAAGAACGAGGCTAATGCATGCACACAAACGCTGATCAAAAGCACTTGATGCTCTTGGACAAAAATAGGGAACCTTCACTTTTGGAAAGACAAGGTGACTATGGTTGTCTCTACAGTACTAGTAGGAAAATATCCCTGAAGTTTTGCAAAACCTCTTTTCAGGGGTTTGTTAACTTCATCTCTGTTAAGAACTGGGGAACACAGGGAGACCTGTCACTTTTTTTGCAGAATGCCATAGAAACTGCTACACTCACTTCAACAACAGTCCAAGTAACCTTGTCTGCAAATACTGACCATTTGCAGTTCTGGTTGATACAAAACCCCATTACCTAAGAAAGGAACAACTCGGCAAGCAGTTTGCAAAGATGAACAACTTAGCACGACTGCGGCTGATGACATGCCCTGACCTTTTTTGCCTTCAGCTATGGGTGCCGTACCCTCCTACCCTCACACATGCCACTCAAAGCTCCTTGCGTGGAGCTCTCGCACCACCTATGACAGCAACTGTGCCAAGCCGCCACCCTTCTTCAGCACCATCGCACCTACCACAAGGTAGCTGAATCAGAGGGAAAAGGAGGTCGCCAATGGAGGGAAGTTGTACCCCCTGACAGCTAAGCTCCAACTACGGTGTCGCTTATGTCCTTCCCAGGACGGGCGGGAAAACGCCTCGGCGCAGCGCAGCGCTGGCCGGGAGCGGCCGGCACGGCACCGAGCGCGCTCCCCACTTCCCTCCCGCCCGCGCCGCTGCGGAGACCCCGGGTTCGCCGGAATCGGCCACATGCTGCACGGAGGGCAGCGCGGCAAAGGCGGCCTCCCCTCGTCGCCCGGGGAAGGCCGGCCTCGGATCCCCGCTCTCTCCACCGGCACGGGCAGTGCCAGCAGCCTCTCGCTGTGGCCGCCGCTGGCCGAAAGCCTCGCCGCGCACCGCCCGGCCGGCCCCGCCGCTCCGCGGGGTCACACGGCACCTGCCGTGGGAGGCCGCCGAGCGACAGGAAGCAGAAGCGCTCACCGCCGCGCCGCTCGCCGCCCCGCCCGGGCGCTCCTCTCCTCGCGCTACCACGATGGCGCCGGCCCGCCCCGCCTTCCCCGTCGCCTGCGGCGCAACGCGGCTGCTCCGAGCCACGCAGCACGCGTGCGGCCGGGCCCTGCCGAGCTGCCGGCGGAGCCGGGGCACAGCCCGGGCGGGAGAGCTTCCGGCGAGGCTGGGCGGGCGGCGAGCGCGGCCGAGCGTGAGCGCGCCCAGGCGGGCGGCGGGCGGCGGCGCGATGGAGAGCTAGATGGAGGCGGCAGCACCGCGCGGCATAATATAGCTGATCGTCCGGCAGCCGCCCGCTCCGCAGCCCCTCGGCTGCTGTCGAGAAGGGCCCCAGCCCTGGCCGCGCCGGTGGCGAGGCGGCTCCGCAGCCCGCGGGCAGCCCTGGCGGGGCAGGGGAGCACTGCGGGCAGCCCCGGGGCCGCGCAGCCGTCTGCAACGCGCGGTGGGAGCCGCTGGGAACTATTTTACACGTCCCGGGGGGCTGGAGAGGAGCACGGAGACCACGCGGCAGGTCGCTGCCGTTAGGGAAAATTAATCCACGATGCCTGAGGTTTATATCCGAAAAGGAGACAGAGGAGTCCTGCAACATTCTTCGACTACAGGGAGAGTCCATGGGGCTTTTCCCATGGCGTCTGTCAAACGGTTGCGGGATGCAGCCCCCTTTTGATGCCAAGTTCCCGGCCACAGCACCCTCTTCCTTTTCCCCACTGGCTGAGGTATTCGGGAGATACAGACTTCCGGAACTGCCTACTCTATGCGCCCCCCTCTAATATGCACCCCCCTCTTGGCATCGAGAAGAAAGAAAAGAACCCCATTCCTAATGCTCTTAAGTCTTTGTTGCCTTGCTCTAGGTTCAGGAATTTAACACGGCCTTGATTAATCAACAGTCTCTGATGATTAGTAACAGTTCTAGAGAACTCCTAGTTTCTTCTGTTACTTCACTAGCCATAACTTCCTAGCCTTGTCTACAGGCCGATTCACACGGTCTCTTTGTAAAGACTCATCCATCTCATTCCTTTTAATCCCTCCTCTTTTTATTTGCTCTGTATTTGCCTTTACAAACCTTAATTACCATGGATTTAATTTTTTCTTCTGGAGTCTTCTTGGGTTTTGCTATTATTTGCAGTGACATCCTTTTCTGTCCTTTTGTAGTCATTTCTGGATCAGGTAGGCATGGCTGCTAGCGGCATCCCCTTGAGCACCTGCTGAAAGAGCTGCAGCCAGCATGGTGTCACGCATGGTAAAAAGATGAGAGTTGCGATAGCATATAAGAGGAGGAATCGTATTCATTTAGCCCAGAGCTGGCCAGTTAACCATGAAAACATGTCCCATCCCCATCCTTTCAACATTTGGACAGGTCCACGAGCTGACGTTATTTCCTTTGTTATTTGTTTGACCACTTTTCCGCTGTCATCTGCTTGCAAACAGCAGCTCGAGTCATTTAATTTCCCACAAACTCCTCCTTCTTCTGCTAACAGATAATCTAATACCATCCAATGTTGAATTACCGCTTTCCTCATTTAAGTGGGTTGCTCAGCAAAAAGGTCAAGCGCTGTGGCTGGCTGGTTGGTAATTATTTCTGAGACAGCTTGTAACCTAATTATCTCCTTCAAATGATAAATGGGTTCCCAGGCATCTGGGATTAATTCCTTAGGTTTCCAAGGGGCTGGTCCATCGTGTTGGGTAACTTGTTTTGTTGGCCGTTCATCATTTCCCCGTTTTGGGGTGCTCCCTCCAGCCAGGGCTGCATCAGCTGACTGCTTTTCTCTAATTAAATCATCACAGATTTTGATTCCTAAGCGATTTCCCAGAACTTGTAGTAGCAAAAAGAACAACAGTCTACTAAATATACCATATCCCTGACCAGTTTGGAGGTAACCTGAGCTAAGCATGTTGGCCACAAATCCAATACTGTCCTTTGAAAGCCCGTGTTCCATTAGCAAAGGAACCTACCCATGGTCATCAATTGGTGGCTCAAAATACAGCAGGATTCCCGGGCCTAACGGTCCTCCAACAAGAGTTGCCCCACCATAAGGGTCCCAGCATTTGCATTTCCAAGCTCCCGCACAGGGTTCCCACCTACATTTACATCTGCAAGCTGCTTGGTTGGATTTGGAGCAGAACTCACTAAAAGGCTTTGAGTTCCAATCCGGTGTGGCCATTCCCACTGATAATCACAAACAACATGTCTTCTACTTGTGGAATTTTTGTGGGGACTGCTCAAAAACAGGTGGTCAAAAAAACCCCTTGTCCCTCCCCATTGCTTTACAGGCTTCCAAATATTTTTGGTAAGTGTGATAAGAACGCCTTACGCAGCTACTGTTAGTGAGCCGAACAGGTATTTGATTGCATTTGCCTTGATATTTGGAACAATTGGAAGGAGGGCAATTGGGGGTCCAAACCCAGTTGTTCAAGCCCAGAGGGAAAGTCAATTGACAATTGCCTTTTCCTACAAAGACACGCCCTATCCTATTTAGGCAATAAGTGCCTGTTGGAGAAGAATGAAGTGGCCATGAACTTCCTTCTTTGGCCCCAAATCCCATCCCACTGTGGGCCCTCACATTGACCCACCATTTAGGTTCAGCTGGGCTAGCCAACTATGGCCACTCTTCAGATCCTCCTGGCCTTCCACAGAGCCAGCAATTGCTAAGGTTAAAAACTTTTGCTACTTCTTCTCCTAAGGCTGCAAATTGATTCTCCCACTCCTGGCCTAAACTCAGCTGACCATATCAAAGTAGAATTAGTAAGGAAAATGTTTTAATAGTGTCATCTAATTAGCTAGTCTAATTTTCCCGTTGTCTTCTGCAGCACCTGTGGCAATTGAAGACACAGAAACCACTTAACGTAACAAAATGGCCACAAGTATTAGCCCCCAAGTGAGTGGAGATTCTAGAGGAGGGATGCCTTTACAGTCTATTTCAGCAGACGGTCTGAAGGTAGGACTGCGGGGCTTCTTCCGATGTCGAAGCACTGCCTACTGCTCCGGCCCACTCCTGCAGAGTGTCAGTCACGGCCTCCCGGCCTTCTCCTCCAGCTGAGATGTGCAAATCTCTGAGGCTTCAGAGACCTTGACCCGAGAGTGATGGGTTCACCTGTGTTCAGCTTACTTGACGGCTGTTTCTGTCGTCAGTGACACTTGGAATGGGCCACACCATTTCACCAGCACTGGCGCTTCTTTCTACTCCTTAACTAGGACTCAATCTCCTGGTTGGATGTTAAAAGCAGCAAAGTCCAAAGGCCGGGCTTGCGCCAGCTGAGCTTCCTGTTGAAGGGGTTTCACAAGAAGCAGGATCCTGGCCACAGATGGTTTTAAAAATGCATCACTTGCCTCTACCCCCCCACTAGGTGGAGACTTACCAGGAGGGCAATTGCAAACAACGATTGAAAGGGAGATAACTGAATCTCTCTTCTGGGTTGGGCCCTCATTCTCACCAAAGCCAATGTCCAAAGCCCTACCCATGGCATCTTGGTTTCTATTACCAGCTTCAAAAGGTGTTTATTTCTCTCTTCATTGTTTTCTACCCGAGCCGAGCTCTGGGGGTGCCAGGGCCTATGGAGGTTCCATTGTGTTCCTAAAGAAGCCAAAACCCCTTGAAGGATCTTTCCTGCAAAATGAGTTCCCCTATCTGAATCTATTGCTTCTACAATGCTGTATCTTGGAATGATTTGTTCCAAAAATGCCTTAAGAACTGATCCTGTCATTACTGAAGTAGTTGGAAATACTTCTGGCCACCTTGCTAGCTGACATACGATTACCAGAAGATATTAAGCCTTGCCACTTGGGGCATCTCCGGAAAATCCACCTGGCATCTTTGGAAGGGCCATGCAGCCCAAGGCCTCCCTCCTCTAGCAAGTTACTTTGTAACTTGGCTGTTGGCTTTAGCACAGATCAAGCAACCTTCAACAGCTCCTTTTGCCAGTCTAAAAAGACCCCCAGCAACATACATCATGAGATAGGCTTCTGCCAATCCTCAGGAAGTGCAAGGACTCTCTTAATGGAGTTGCTTTAATATTGGTAGGGCCAAAGGTTCTGGTATCTCTTGTTTGCCATCCCTTGGAAACCAATTCTTGCCTTTTTTCTCTGCCACACGACTTTTAACTGTATGTCAAACTGCTGTGGTAGAAAAGACAGCTTCCTGGGCAGTGATGGAGTCACGGGGAGCAAAGGGGGCATCTTGGAGAGTTCTGGCAGAAGTGTGGCTTTCTGAGTTTCTTCATCCACCAAAAAGGAGACAGAGGAGTCCTGTAACATTCTTCAACTCCAGGGAGAGGCCATGGGGCTTTTGCCATGGAGTCTCTCAAATGATTGCGGGAAGCAGCCCCCTTCTGATGTTAAGTTCCTGGCAACAGCACCCTCTGAGGTACTCGGGAATTACAGACTTCCGGAACTGCCTACTCTATGCCCCCCTCTAATATGCACTCCCCTTTTGGAATGGAAAAGGAAGAAAACCAAACTATTCCTAATGCTGGGAAGTCTTTGCTGCCTTGCTCTAGGTTCGGGAATTTAGCAGGGCCTTGGCTGAGCAACAGTCTCTGTTGATTAGTAACAGTTTCTAGAACGAATACTTTCTTCTGTTACTTCCCTCCCTGTAAATTCCTAGCCTTGTCTAAGGAGAGATTCACACGGTCTCTTTGTAAAGACACATCTATCTTACTCCTTTCACTCCCACACCTTCCTTGCGGTGGAACGGCTCTCCCCGGCACAGCACCTGGCACAAAACCCCCGTATACGCACACACACACCTGCACTTACCCTGCACTCCACTGCACACACACACACACACACCTCCCGCATACTAACACCCCCTCCACATCCCCACCATGCTACTTGCAGTGGCCCCGCCCCTGCCATCCCCACCGGCTGGCAGCACCCACTCCTCGCATGCTTCCCCATGCCTTGCATTTCCTTGCTGCCCCCTCTGTAGCCTTCCCTCAACCTGCCTTTTCTCCCCTGCCTTGCACTGACTTGCTCACCCATCCCCCACCTGACTTCCTTTCACATTCGTCTAGGTCTGGCCTCACCTTTCCTTTTCCTTCTAGGACCCTCATTGCCTTGCCTCGCCTCGCAAAGCCACCACTTGCCTTGCCTTGCCCTTGAACCCCTCCCTTGCCTTGCATGACCTTGCTCACCCCTCCCCCACCTGGAATTCAACACCCCTTTTCAATGACATTTCTGGGCCTTGCCCTGCCCTTTCTGCTCCTCCGAGGAATCTCAAAGCTCTCAAGCATCTCCGGTGTTTCAGGATCCCATGAGAGGAAGACCAGGGGAGGACGCATGTTGCCACACTCATCTCTGTGGGCAGCCTTTGTCTGGGAGCAATCCTTGCATGTCTTGAACCTTGGAGGGGCAATTCACATTTTGCCCTTGAGCTCGGGGACCAGAAAGAGAGTTCTTTTGCATACAAGGGAAAGCAGGTAGCTCAAGTCTTTTAGGTACAGAGGAGAGATGACCCACGCGGGATCAAGGCCACACAGAGCACTTGGTCCTGGCCACTTTTGTGTACCAGCAGTCCTTGAATGTACTTCTCACCTGCCTTGCCTGGCCTTGCCTTGGCAACACAACAGTTGCCTTGCCTTGCCCTGCTAGCCCTCTGGAGCCTTGCATTCCTTTGCACGGCCATGCCCAGCACATGACCTGCCTACTGTTTTCCTCCAGGGCCTTGGCTTGCTGAGCCCTTCCTGTTTCTGCCTGGCCTTCCCATCAGTGGCCCTTCCTTCCTACAGCCAGCCTTGCCTCTAACTTCTGGACCTTCTCTTGTCTACCACTCCATTTGCTTTCCCCTCACTGCTCTGGCCTTGCCTACCTCTCCCTTGACTTGCCCACAATTGCCTGCACTCGGTTTGCAGCGCCTTGCCTGCATGGAAGGCAAGGGAAAGAGTGGTAGGCCGGGCACAGCAAAGCCAGCAAGTTGTAGGCAGTGCGAGGCAAGGCAGACGCAGGCAAAGGAAGCAGAGCAAGGGTACCTTAAGAAGAACTAGACAAGGCAAGGCCAAGAGACTCGGAGTGCCTTTCCTTGGGAAGGCAAGGACATAGTGCCAGTGTTGCTGGAGCAGATGTTAAGGTACTGTGGGGAGGAATAGTCCAGCAAGACATTTCTCTTCTGGCCCCTGTGCGTGTGGGGGCAATTGTTGGACATATTCAATACTGGAGGCGGATCAGTCGCTGGATGTGTTGTATTTTGGAGGAGGGGATGCCGTTTCTTTGGAGATGGGCTTGTAGTTGCTCTCTTTGGCAAGGAAGGCAGGTTTGGATGTGCACATCAGGTACTCCTAGGGATTTTAAAGGCTTTTCCCAACAGGCAGAGCTCTCTCTGGGTTCGAGCTGTTGAGCTGTCGGTGGGAATGCAAAGGCCAAGCTCTTAAGCTATTTGTCCTGGTGCCTTCAGTGTGTGAGCAGTCCCTGGTGCCGTTGCCTTTGGATCCTGACTCTGGGAGAGGGAAGGCTTAGGATGGTACCTAGAGCTGAGAAGGAGAGTGCTGAGAACAGCGTGTGTGCTGCTAGTTTGAGGGGTGCAGGTGAAGTTGTAGGCAGCAAGATCTTCCTCAGCTGGCACTGTTTTGAGCCCTGTTTTTGCCAGATGGTTTCAAGCTGGTGGGCGGAATCTGCGAGAGGGAAAAGATTTGTTTGGGCCAAAGAGGTGTGGTGTAAAGAAGAGTGTGCTCTTGGAAGGGGAAGATGAGGGCAACCTTTTTGTCCTGACACCGTTGATTTGAGTGCAGGGCCGTTTGCAAGTTGCCTCTGTCTGCCCTTGGGGTGGTTTCGAGCTGGGCCAGGTGCTTGGCCTTCTTTTGCAAGTCTGCAGCGCCATCGTGTGGTTGTTTCCATGAGCGCTGACAGTGCCCGGCAAAAAGCGCTTGGCTGGCGCGGCCCCAGTCGTGTGGAAGCAGTTGGTGGAAGAGCTCCGCTGTGCATGCTGCCTCTTGGAGACATAAAAGTATGTAACCCTGCACGTAGCGGGGAAGCAAGACGAATCTTTTCATTGTTGGCTGAGCAGTTTCTAAGCGGCAAAAGTAAAGGCAGTTTCAGCACGGCCTCTTTCTTTCAGAACCTTTTCTGTGCCATCATGAACATGCTCAACATGCCACTCGCACCCGCTGAACTGCATCAAAGGCCCTGGAGATAGGCGCTTTCCTTCAAGCTCTCTGTAGCATCGTACCCTCCACCTCTGGCGGATCCCAAAGCCCTTCCAAACATCCAGCAGCTGCACGCAGAGAACAAGTGCTAGAACAAGGCGTTGGCCTTCCTAGTCCTTTTAAAGTCTGTGAACTAGGCGAAACATTCCAGTGAGCAGCACTTTCCTTCGCAACTATATCTAGAGCATCATCACATTCTCTCCAAGTGGGTAAGTCCACCCTTGCAGCGCAGCGTTTGCAGCCACAGTTCGGACTGAGAGATAGGCCAGGTGAGAAAGCATTTCTTGACTATCCCTCTTCTCTGGAAGACTTGATACTCGCAGCGCGACCACGTCCACACACCTTCAGTGTGGCCAGGTTCAAGCAGCTAGAGCTCCCAGAGATGGGAGAGTCAGGAGAGAAGACGTTCCAAAAGTACCGTGTACTTACAGCAGCATTAAAACTGTGCACAGCAGTCTGCAGCACTGTAGACTGCGGCTTCTCCGACAGACGAGCCATCCCATTGTTGCCTCTCGCAGCCTGCTTGCTAGCTGCTCTCCTGAAGAAAAGAACTAGAAGAAAAAGCCAATGCTGGGCTGCACCTTCCCCTTGCCTTACGTAAAGCCACCTAAACTCCCCGCTGCACTCTCTACTTCCCCTCTCCTTGGAAGCGACCACTGTGTTTGCTGCATCTCGAAGCCTAAAGTTAAGCGCCAGTGGTTTTGGGGATGGTTGGAAGAGGGATAAGTAGTAGCACAAGGAAGTAGTTGTCGTTGAACTTCCTCCTTCTCAATGCTAACGTGAATTGGGCAGGCAGGCGAGTGCTAGCCACGCTCCTTTCTCAGTTTGTACGCTGCGGACACGAGTCCGGTGCTCTGCGCCTTCGTTCGGCCTCTTTAGTACCCATGTCGCTCTTTCATTCAGCCGGAGTCGAAGCGTCGTCTACTTCTCGCCCAGAGAGCACGGTGCCGGCAGCGAAATGCCCCAGCCGACTGCTTCTGCCGACACACGCCTGGTCTATGCACTTTCCCTCGCAGCGACATACAGCAGCACTTTCGGTCTTTCTTGTCGTCCAAATGGAAAGGGAAAGATTCTCTGCTATGTCCCGCCCAGAGAACAGTTTTAGGTCAACCAGCACGCCCAGAGCTTGCCCTCGACGCGTGGAAACTTGTGTTTGCACCACATTCAAGTGGTAGCCGTCTTTCCTTTACAGGCTGCAGAACGCCGTCAGATCCCGGTGCTCTCTGCACCTGCCTTCTCAGTTCCAATACCGCCGCGCACAATACAGCTTTGCAGGAAGCAAACACGCGGATAGTCATGTCGCTCAGAAGAACGTGCCAGGACGAAAAGATGTTCTTCCTTTCTCCTCGTCGCCCATATTGTGGTGCTGTATTAAAAGCCTTGGCCAGCGAAAGGCTAATCCAGCAAGTGTTTCTCACCTGATGCATTTCGCTGAGGGAGAGCTGAGGAAAATCCTTGCACAGCACACTGCGGATGCGTGCAGTACACATGCTGAAGAGAGCCACAGCTAAAAGCAATCGCTGGGCTTCAGTTCTGTCCAGACCGCAGAAGGCGAAGAACGAAGCAGCTGGGCACCGCGTTAACGTACTCAGTGGACCGAATTTCAAATGTTCAGCCAAGAGCTGCTTCACAAGCAGATTCAGCTGAGAATGCTCTGGCTGGTTGACAAAGTAAGGCGTAGCCGTTGCACTCTATCACACTATCAGGCCAGAAGAAGTTTCTTACACCTTCAATGCTGCAGAGTCCATGCAGCTGGAGCACACGCAGTAGGACGCGTCCAGATAGACGGCGTTCTTCAAGTACCCCCCTCCTCCAAGCAGCCTTGAAACTGAGCACAACGCACTGCGGCTCGGGAGCTTCCTTCTCAGATAGACGTGCCGTCACGTTATTCACTCTCGCAGCTCCGTTGCCCACTAGCAGCAGGTGCTACCAAAGCAAAATGCTCCAGAAGTAAAAAGCACTGCTGAGCAAACCTTTTCCTTTGCCTCACGTAAAGCACTGTAAACTGTCCGCTGCACTCTTTATTTCCATTCTCCGCTGCATCTACCACTGTCATCTCTGCATCTCGAAGCATAAAGCTCGGCACAATTCTTCCCAGGGAAAGCTGGAAGAGAAATAGGTAGCAGCACAAGTAGCTGCAAGTGGAACTTTTGTTTTCAACTGCTAACGTGAATCCGCAAAGAAGCGAGCGGCAGCCACGCTTCTTCTTGCAGCCTGTGCGATGCGCACACCAGCTCGGTGCTCTGCGCCCTCATTCGTATGCTCTTCGTACCATGTCGCGCTTTTCATTCTGCCGGAGTCGAAGCGTCGTCTACTTCTCGCCCGGAGAGCACGGTGCCGGAAGAGAAATGCCCCAGCCGACTGCCCTTCCGAAACACACCAGGGCTATGCACTTTTCTCGCAGCGACATACAGCAGCACTTTCGGTCTTTTCTTGTCGTCCAAATGTAAGGGGAAAGATTCTCAGCAATGTCGGGCACAGAGAACAGTTTTAGGTCAACAAGCACGCCCAGAGCTTGCCCGCGACTCGTGGAAACTTGTGTTTGCACACATTCCAGTGGCAGCCCTCTTTCCTTTACAGCCTGCAGAGCGCCGTCAGATCGCGATGCTCTCTGCACCTGCCTTCTCCCTTTCAAGTACCACTGCGCACAATATAGCCTTGCAGGAAGCAAAGGCGCGGATAGTCGTCTCGCAGAGAAGAACGTGCAAAGACGAAAAGATGTTCTTCATTGCTCCTCCTCGTCGCCCAGATTGTGGTGCTGTACTGAAAGCCATGGCCAGCGAAAGGCTAATCCAGCAAGTGTTTGTCACCTGATGCATTTCGCTGAGGGAGAGCTGAGGAAAATCCTTGCACAGCACACTGCGGATGCGTGCAGTACACATGCTGAAGAGCGGCAAAACTCAAAGCCATCGCTGGGCTTCAGTTCTGTCCAGACCGCAGAAGGCGAAGAACGAAGCAGCTGGGCACCGCGTTAACGTACTCAGTGGACCGAATTTCAAATGTTCAGCCAAAAGCTGCTTCATAAGCAGATTCAGCTGAGAATGCTCTGGCTGCTTCACAAAGTAAGGCGTAGCCGTTGCACTCTATCACACTATCAGGCCAGAAGAAGTTTCTTACACCTTCAATGCTGCAGAGTCCATGCAGCTGGAGCACACGCAGTAGGACGCGTCCAGATAGACGGCGTTCTTCAAGTACCCCCCTCCTCCAAGCAGCCTTGAAACTGAGCACAACACACTGCGGCTCGGGAGCTTCCTTCTCAGATAGACGTGCCGTCACGTTATTCACTCTCGCAGCTCCGTTGCCCACTTGCAGCAGCTGCTACCAAAGCAAAATGCTCCAGAAGTAAAAAGCACTGCCGGGCTGTACTTTCGCCTTGCCGCACGTGAAGCACCATAAACTGTCCGCTGTACTCTTTATTTCCCTTCTCCGCCGCATCTACCACTGTCATCTCTGCATCTCGAAGCATAAAGCTCGGCACAATTCTTCCCAGGGAAAGCTGGAAGAGAAATAGGTAGCAGCACAAGTAGCTGCAAGTGGAACTTTTGTTTTCAACTGCTAACGTGAATCCGCAAAGAAGCGAGCGGCAGCCACGCTTCTTCTTGCAGCCTGTGCGATGCGCACACCAGCTCGGTGCTCTGCGCCCTCATTCGTATGCTCTTCGTACCATGTCGCGCTTTTCATTCTGCCGGAGTCGAAGCGTCGTCTACTTCTCGCCCGGAGAGCACGGTGCCGGAAGAGAAATGCCCCAGCCGACTGCCCTTCCGAAACACACCAGGGCTATGCACTTTTCTCGCAGCGACATACAGCAGCACTTTCGGTCTTTTCTTGTCGTCCAAATGTAAGGGGAAAGATTCTCAGCAATGTCGGGCACAGAGAACAGTTTTAGGTCAACAAGCACGCCCAGAGCTTGCCCGCGACTCGTGGAAACTTGTGTTTGCACACATTCCAGTGGCAGCCCTCTTTCCTTTACAGCCTGCAGAGCGCCGTCAGATCGCGGTGCTCTCTGCACCTGCCTTCTCCCTTTCAAGTACCACTGCGCACAATATAGCCTTGCAGGAAGCAAAGGCGCGGATAGTCGTCTCGCAGAGAAGAACGTGCAAAGACGAAAAGATGTTCTTCATTGCTCCTCCTCGTCGCCCAGATTGTGGTGCTGTACTGAAAGCCATGGCCAGCGAAAGGCTAATCCAGCAAGTGTTTGTCACCTGATGCATTTCGCTGAGGGAGAGCTGAGGAAAATCCTTGCACAGCACACTGCGGATGCGTGCAGTACACATGCTGAAGAGCGGCAAAACTCAAAGCCATCGCTGGGCTTCAGTTCTGTCCAGACCGCAGAAGGCGAAGAACGAAGCAGCTGGGCACCGCGTTAACGTACTCAGTGGACCGAATTTCAAATGTTCAGCCAAAAGCTGCTTCATAAGCAGATTCAGCTGAGAATGCTCTGGCTGCTTCACAAAGTAAGGCGTAGCCGTTGCACTCTATCACACTATCAGGCCAGGAGAAGTTTCTTACACCTTCAATGCTGCAGAGTCCATGCAGCTGGAGCACACGCAGTAGGACGCGTCCAGATAGACGGCGTTCTTCAAGTACCCCCCTCCTCCAAGCAGCCTTGAAACTGAGCACAACACACTGCGGCTCGGGAGCTTCCTTCTCAGATAGACGTGCCGTCACGTTATTCACTCTCGCAGCTCCGTTGCCCACTTGCAGCAGCTGCTACCAAAGCAAAATGCTCCAGAAGTAAAAAGCACTGCCGGGCTGTACTTTCACCTTGCCGCACGTGAAGCACCATAAACTGTCCGCTGTACTCTTTATTTCCCTTCTCCGCCGCATCTACCACTGTCATCTCTGCATCTCGAAGCATAAAGCTCGGCACAATTCTTCCCAGGGAAAGCTGGAAGAGAAATAGGTAGCAGCACAAGTAGCTGCAAGTGGAACTTTTGTTTTCAACTGCTAACGTGAATCCGCAAAGAAGCGAGCGGCAGCCACGCTTCTTCTTGCAGCCTGTGCGATGCGCACACCAGCTCGGTGCTCTGCGCCCTCATTCGTATGCTCTTCGTACCATGTCGCGCTTTTCATTCTGCCGGAGTCGAAGCGTCGTCTACTTCTCGCCTGAGAGCACGGTGCCGGCAGAGAAACGCTCCGGGCTTCTGCCTCTGCCGAAACACGCCTGGGCTATCCCTCTCAGCGTTAAGTAGCACAAAATGCTGTCTGCGTTGTGGTCTTAATCTTAAGGGAAAGATTCTCGGCTTCGGCTAGCACAGAGAACTTTGCTGGGACAATACATGTGTTTTATTATCCTTTCTCGCAAGAAGACTATGGTGCTTCTTTGGAACTGTTGGCCAGTGTAAGGCTAATCCAGCAAGTGCTTCTCTCCTGACACATTTCTCTGAGCGAGAGCTTCGGCGGACAGTTGGGCTCTGCGAAGCAGAAAGTCTGTGCTTGCACGTAGCGCTGAGGAGAATCTGTGCACAGCGCGCTCTGGATGCGTGCAGTACACACACTAAAGAGAGCCAAAGCTCAATGTCTCAGTTCTGTCCAGCGCCGGAAATTGAGAAGAACGCAGCCCCAGAGCTCTGGGCTGGAGTGTGCGATGGTTATGAGCTGTGCCGCTCTTCTGCGTGTCTACTGCACGCATCCATAGTGTACAGTGCAAGGATTTTCCTCAGCTCTCGCTCAGCGAAATGCATTAGAAGGGAAGCACATGCTAGATTAGCCATTCGTTAGCCCACGCTTTCAGTAGAGCACCACAAGCTGGGCGACGAGGAAAAGCAAAGAAGAACATCTTTTCGTCTTTGCACGATCTTCTCTGCGAGACATCTCTCCACGTCTTTGCTTCCTGCAAGGCTGTAAGGTGCGCGGTGGTACTTGGAAGGGAGAAGGCAGGTGCAGAGAGCACCGCGATCTGACGGCGCTCTGCAGGCTTAAAGGAAAGAAAGCTACCACTTGAATGTGGTGCAAATACCAATTTCCACGCGTCGCGGGTAAGCTCCGGGTAAGCTTGGTGACCTAAAACTGGGCGCTGAGTGAGACGTAACCGAGAATCTTTCCCTTTGCATTCCGGCTCCAACGCAAACAGAATGTGATGCTACTTAGCGCTGCGAAGGAAAGTGCATAGCCCTGGTGTGTTTGGGAAGAATCAGCAGCCTGGAGCGTTTTTCTGGAGCCTTTCTCCGCTGGCACCGTGCTCTCTGGGCGAGAAGTAGACGACGCTTCGACTCCGGCAGAATGAAAGCGCGACATGGTACGAAGAGCATTAAAGAATGAGGGCAGAGGGCCGAGCTGGTGTGTGCATCGCACAGGCTGCAAGAGGAAGCCGGGCTGTCACTCGCTTGTTTCCGGATTCACGTTAGCGTTTTAAAACAGAAAGTTCCACTTGCAGCTACTTGTGCTGCTGCCTATTTCTCTTCCAGCGTTCCCTGGGAGGAATTGTGCCGAGCTTTATGCTTCGAGATGCAGAGATAACAGTGGTAGATGCGGCGGAGAATGGAAATACAGAGCACAGCGGACAGTTTATGGTGCTTTACGTGAGGCAAGGGAAAGTGCAGCCCGGCAGTGCTTTTTACTTCTGGAGCATTTTGCTTTGGTAGCAGCTGCTGCAAGTGGGCAACGGAGCTGCGAGAGTGAATAACGTGACGGCACGTCTATCTGAGAAGGAAGCTCCCGAGCCTCAGTGTGTTGTGCTCAGGTTCAAGGCTGCTTGGAGGAGGGGGGTACTTGAAGACCGCCTTCTATCTCGACGCGTCCTACTGCGTGTGCTCCAGCTGCATGGACGCTGCAGCATTGAAGGTGTAGGATACTGCTTCTGGCCAGGTAGTGTGATGAATGGAAACGGCTGCGCCTTACTTTGTGAAGCAGCCAGAGCATTCTCAGCTGAATCTGCTTATGAAGCAGCTTTTGGCTGGACATTTGAAATTCGGTCCACTGATTACGTTAACGCGGTGCCCAGTTGCTTCGTTCTTTGCCTTCTGCGGTCTGGACAAAACTGAAGCCCAGCGATGGCTTTGCGTTTTGGCGCTCTTCAGCGCGAACACTGCACGCATCCACAGTGTGCTGTGCACGGATTTTCCTCAGCTCGACGTACAATCATTTTCTTGCTGTTTCCAGAGTCTAAACTCTTCGTGAAACTCTCGCTCAGCGAGATGCGTCAGGAATGAGGCACTTGCTGGATGAGCTTTTCGCTAGCCAAGACTTTCAATACAGCACCACAATTCAGGCAAGAAGCAGGAGAAAGGAAGATCATCTTTTCGTCCTTCCACGTTCTTCTCTGCGAGATGACTACCCGTGTCTTTGCTTCCTGCAAGGCTGTAAGGGGCGCGGTAGTACTTAGAACTGAGAAGGCAGGTGCAGAGAGCACGGCGGTCTGACGGTGCTCTGCAGGCTGTAAAGGAAAGACGGCAACCACTTGAATGTGGTGCAAACACAAGTTTCCACGCGTCGAGGGTAAGCTCCGGGTAAGCTTGTTGACCTAAAACTGTGCGAGACGGAGCTGAGAATCTTTCCCTTTCCATTTGGACGACAAGAAAGACCGAAAGTGCTGCTGTATGTCGCTGCGAGGGAAAGTGCATAGACCAGGCGTGTGTCGGCAGAAGCAGTCGGCTGGGGCATTTCGCTGCCGGCACCGTGCTCTCTGGGCGAGAAGTAGACGACGCTTCGACTCCGGCTGAATGAAAGCGCGACATGGGTACTAAAGAGGCCGAACGAAGGCGCAGAGCACCGGGCTGGTGTCCGCAGCGTACAAACTGAGAAAGGAGCATGGCTGGCACTCGCCTGCCTGGCCAATTCACGTTAGCATTGAGAAGGAGGAAGTTCAACGACAACTACTTCCTTGTGCTACTACTTATCCTTCTTCCAACCATCCTTGGAAACTTTGGCGCTTAACTTTAGGCTTCGAGATGCAGCAAACACAGTGGTCGCTTCCAAGGAGAGGGGAAGTAGAGAGTGCAGCGGGGAGTTTAGGTGGCTTTACGTAAGGCAAGGGGAAGGTGCAGCCCAGCATTGGCTTTTTCTTCTAGTTCTTTTCTTCAGGAGAGCAGCTAGCAAGCAGGCTGCGAGAGGCAACAATGGGATGGCTCGTCTGTCGGAGAAGCCGCAGTCTACAGTGCTGCAGACTGCTGTGCACAGTTTTAATGCTGCTGTAAGTACACGGTACTTTTGGAACGTCTTCTCTCCTGACTCTCCCATCTCTGGGAGCTCTAGCTGCTTGAACCTGGCCACACTGAAGGTGTGTGGACGTGGTCGCGCTGCGAGTATCAAGTCTTCCAGAGAAGAGGGATAGTCAAGAAATGCTTTCTCACCTGGCCTATCTCTCAGTCCGAACTGTGGCTGCAAACGCTGCGCTGCAAGGGTGGACTTACCCACTTGGAGAGAATGTGATGATGCTCTAGATATAGTTGCGAAGGAAAGTGCTGCTCACTGGAATGTTTCGCCTAGTTCACAGACTTTAAAAGGACTAGGAAGGCCAACGCCTTGTTCTAGCACTTGTTCTCTGCGTGCAGCTGCTGGATGTTTGGAAGGGCTTTGGGATCCGCCAGAGGTGGAGGGTACGATGCTACAGAGAGCTTGAAGGAAAGCGCCTATCTCCAGGGCCTTTGATGCAGTTCAGCGGGTGCGAGTGGCATGTTGAGCATGTTCATGATGGCACAGAAAAGGTTCTGAAAGAAAGAGGCCGTGCTGAAACTGCCTTTACTTTTGCCGCTTAGAAACTGCTCAGCCAACAATGAAAAGATTCGTCTTGCTTCCCCGCTACGTGCAGGGTTACATACTTTTATGTCTCCAAGAGGCAGGATGCACAGCGGAGCTCTTCCACCAACTGCTTCCACACGACTGGGGCCGCGCCAGCCAAGCGCTTTTTGCCGGGCACTGTCAGCGCTCATGGAAACAACCACACGATGGCGCTGCAGACTTGCAAAAGAAGGCCAAGCACCTGGCCCAGCTCGAAACCACCCCAAGGGCAGACAGAGGCAACTTGCAAACGGCCCTGCACTCAAATCAACGGTGTCAGGACAAAAAGGTTGCCCTCATCTTCCCCTTCCAAGAGCACACTCTTCTTTACACCACACTCCAAGAGCCAGACCAAACAAATGGCCCAAACAAATCTTTTCCCTCTCGCAGATTCCGCCCACCAACTTGAAACCATCTGGCAAAAACAGGGCTCAAAACAGTGCCAGCTGAGGAAGATCTTGCTGCCTACAACTTCACCTGCACCCCTCAAACTAGCAGCACACACGCTGTTCTCAGCACTCTCCTTCTCAGCTCTAGGTACCATCCTAAGCCTTCCCTCTCCCAGAGTCAGGATCCAAAGGCAACGGCACCAGGGACTGCTCACACACTGAAGGCACCAGGACAAATAGCTTAAGAGCTTGGCCTTTGCATTCCCACTGACAGCTCAACAGCTCGAACCCAGAGAGAGCTCTGCCTGTTGGGAAAAGCCTTTAAAATCCCTAGGAGTACCTGATGTGCACATCCAAACCTGCCTTCCTTGCCAAAGAGAGCAACTACAAGCCCATCTCCAAAGAAACGGCATCCCCTCCTCCAAAATACAACACATCCAGCGACTGATCCGCCTCCAGTATTGAATATGTCCAACAATTGCCCCCACACGCACAGGGGCCAGAAGAGAAATGTCTTGCTGGACTATTCCTCCCCACAGTACCTTAACATCTGCTCCAGCAACACTGGCACTATGTCCTTGCCTTCCCAAGGAAAGGCACTCCGAGTCTCTTGGCCTTGCCTTGTCTAGTTCTTCTTAAGGTACCCTTGCTCTGCTTCCTTTGCCTACGTCTGCCTTGCCTCGCACTGCCTACAACTTGCTGGCTTTGCTTTGCCCGGCCTACCACTCTTTCCCTTGCCTTCCATGCAGGCAAGGCGCTGCAAACCGAGTGCAGGCAATTGTGGGCAAGTCAAGGGAGAGGTAGGCAAGGCCAGAGCAGTGAGGGGAAAGCAAATGGAGTGGTAGACAAGAGAAGGTCCAGAAGTTAGAGGCAAGGCTGGCTGTAGGAAGGAAGGGCCACTGATGGGAAGGCCAGGCAGAAACAGGAAGGGCTCAGCAAGCCAAGGCCCTGGAGGAAAACAGTAGGCAGGTCATGTGCTGGGCATGGCCGTGCAAAGGAATGCAAGGCTCCAGAGGGCTAGCAGGGCAAGGCAAGGCAAGTGTTGTGTTGCCAAGGCAAGGCCAGGCAAGGCAGGTGAGAAGTACATTCAAGGACTGCTGGTACACAAAAGTGGCCAGGACCAAGTGCTCTGTGTGGCCTTGATCCCGCGTGGGTCATCTCTCCTCTGTACCTAAAAGACTTGAGCTACCTGCTTTCCCTTGTATGCAAAAGAACTCTCTTTCTGGTCCCCGAGCTCAAGGGCAAAATGTGAATTGCCCCTCCAAGGTTCAAGACATGCAAGGATTGCTCCCAGACAAAGGCTGCCCACAGAGATGAGTGTGGCAACATGCGTCCTCCCCTGGTCTTCCTCTCATGGGATCCTGAAACACCGGAGATGCTTGAGAGCTTTGAGATTCCTCGGAGGAGCAGAAAGGGCAGGGCAAGGCCCAGAAATGTCATTGAAAAGGGGTGTTGAATTCCAGGTGGGGGAGGGGTGAGCAAGGTCATGCAAGGCAAGGGAGGGGTTCAAGGGCAAGGCAAGGCAAGTGGTGGCTTTGCGAGGCGAGGCAAGGCAATGAGGGTCCTAGAAGGAAAAGGAAAGATGAGGCCAGACCTAGACGAATGTGAAAGGAAGTCAGGTGGGGGATGGGTGAGCAAGTCAGTGCAAGGCAGGGGAGAAAAGGCAGGTTGAGGGAAGGCTACAGAGGGGGCAGCAAGGAAATGCAAGGCATGGGGAAGCATGCGAGGAGTGGGTGCTGCCAGCCGGTGGGGATGGCAGGGGCGGGGCCACTGCAAGTAGCATGGTGGGGATGTGGAGGGGGTGTTAGTGTGCGGGAGGTGTGTGTGTGTGTGTGTGTGCAGTGGAGTGCAGGGTAAGTGCAGGTGTGTGTGTGCGTATACGGGGGTTTTGTGCCAGGTGCTGTGCCAGGGAGAGCCGTTCCACCGCAAGGAAGGTGTGGGAGTGAAAGGAGTAAGATAGATGTGTCTTTACAAAGAGACCGTGTGAATCTCTCCTTAGACAAGGCTAGGAATTTACAGGGGGGGAAGTAACAGAAGAAAGTATTCGTTCTAGAAACTGTTACTAATCAACAGAGACTGTTGCTCAGCCAAGGCCCTGCTAAATTCCTGAACCTAGAGCAAGGCAGCAAAGACTTCCCAGCATTAGGAATAGTTTGGTTTTCTTCCTTTTCCATTCCAAAAGGGGAGTGCATATTAGAGGGGGGCGTAGAGTAGGCAGTTCCGGAAGTCTGTAATTCCCGAGTACCTCAGAGGGTGCTGTTGCCAGGAACTTAACATCAGAAGGGGGCTGCTTCCCGCAATCATTTGAGAGACTCCATGGCAAAAGCCCCATGGCCTCTCCGTGGAGTTGAAGAATGTTACAGGACTCCTCTGTCTCCTTTTTGGTGGATGAAGAAACTCAGAAAGCCACACTTCTGCCAGAACTCTCCAAGATGCCCCCTTTGCTCCCCGTGACTCCATCACTGCCCAGGAAGCTGTCTTTTCTACCACAGCAGTTTGACATACAGTTAAAAGTCGTGTGGCAGAGAAAAAAGGCAAGAATTGGTTTCCAAGGGATGGCAAACAAGAGATACCAGAACCTTTGGCCCTACCAATATTAAAGCAACTCCATTAAGAGAGTTCTTGCACTTCCTGAGGATTGGCAGAAGCCTATCTCATGATGTATGTTGCTGGGGGTCTTTTTAGACTGGCAAAAGGAGCTGTTGAAGGTTGCTTGATCTGTGCTAAAGCCAACAGCCAAGTTACAAAGTAACTTGCTAGAGGAGGGAGGCCTTGGGCTGCATGGCCCTTCCAAAGATGCCAGGTGGATTTTCCGGAGATGCCCCAAGTGGCAAGGCTTAATATCTTCTGGTAATCGTATGTCAGCTAGCAAGGTGGCCAGAAGTATTTCCAACTACTTCAGTAATGACAGGATCAGTTCTTAAGGCATTTTTGGAACAAATCATTCCAAGATACAGCATTGTAGAAGCAATAGATTCAGATAGGGGAACTCATTTTGCAGGAAAGATCCTTCAAGGGGTTTTGGCTTCTTTAGGAACACAATGGAACCTCCATAGGCCCTGGCACCCCCAGAGCTCGGCTCGGGTAGAAAACAATGAAGAGAGAAATAAACACCTTTTGAAGCTGGTAATAGAAACCAAGATGCCATGGGTAGGGCTTTGGACATTGGCTTTGGTGAGAATGAGGGCCCAACCCAGAAGAGAGATTCAGTTATCTCCCTTTCAATCGTTGTTTGCAATTGCCCTCCTGGTAAGTCTCCACCTAGTGGGGGGGTAGAGGCAAGTGATGCATTTTTAAAACCATCTGTGGCCAGGATCCTGCTTCTTGTGAAACCCCTTCAACAGGAAGCTCAGCTGGCGCAAGCCCGGCCTTTGGACTTTGCTGCTTTTAACATCCAACCAGGAGATTGAGTCCTAGTTAAGGAGTAGAAAGAAGCGCCAGTGCTGGTGAAATGGTGTGGCCCATTCCAAGTGTCACTGACGACAGAAACAGCCGTCAAGTAAGCTGAACACAGGTGAACCCATCACTCTCGGGTCAAGGTCTCTGAAGCCTCAGAGATTTGCACATCTCAGCTGGAGGAGAAGGCCGGGAGGCCGTGACTGACACTCTGCAGGAGTGGGCCGGAGCAGTAGGCAGTGCTTCGACATCGGAAGAAGCCCCGCAGTCCTACCTTCAGACCGTCTGCTGAAATAGACTGTAAAGGCATCCCTCCTCTAGAATCTCCACTCACTTGGGGGCTAATACTTGTGGCCATTTTGTTACGTTAAGTGGTTTCTGTGTCTTCAATTGGCATAGGTGCTGCAGAAGACAACGGGAAAATTAGACTAGCTAATTAGATGACACTATTAAAACATTTTCCTTACTAATTCTACTTTGATATGGTCAGCTGAGTTTAGGCCAGGAGTGGGAGAATCAATTTGCAGCCTTAGGAGAAGAAGTAGCAAAAGTTTTTAACCTTAGCAATTGCTGGCTCTGTGGAAGGCCAGGAGGATCTGAAGAGTGGCCATAGTTGGCTAGCCCAGCTGAACCTAAATGGTGGGTCAATGTGAGGGCCACAGTGGGATGGGATTTGGGGCCAAAGAAGGAAGTTCATGGCCACTTCATTCTTCTCCAACAGGCACCTATTGCCTAAATAGGATAGGGCGTGTCTTTGTAGGAAAAGGCAATTGTCAATTGACTTTCCCTCTGGGCTTGAACAACTGGGTTTGGACCCCCAATTGCCCTCCTTCCAATTGTTCCAAATATCAAGGCAAATGCAATCAAATACCTGTTCGGCTCACTAACAGTAGCTGCGTAAGGTGTTCTTATCACACTTACCAAAAATATTTGGAAGCCTGTAAAGCAATGGGGAGGGACAAGGGGTTTTTTTGACCACCTGTTTTTGAGCAGTCCCCACAAAAATTCCACAAGTAGAAGACATGTTGTTTGTGATTATCAGTGGGAATGGCCACACCGGATTGGAACTCAAAGCCTTTTAGTGAGTTCTGCTCCAAATCCAACCAAGCAGCTTGCAGATGTAAATGTAGGTGGGAACCCTGTGCGGGAGCTTGGAAATGCAAATGCTGGGACCCTTATGGTGGGGCAACTCTTGTTGGAGGACCGTTAGGCCCGGGAATCCTGCTGTATTTTGAGCCACCAATTGATGACCATGGGTAGGTTCCTTTGCTAATGGAACACGGGCTTTGAAAGGACAGTATTGGATTTGTGGCCAACATGCTTAGCTCAGGTTACCTCCAAACTGGTCAGGGATATGGTATATTTAGTAGACTGTTGTTCTTTTTGCTACTACAAGTTCTGGGAAATCGCTTAGGAATCAAAATCTGTGATGATTTAATTAGAGAAAAGCAGTCAGCTGATGCAGCCCTGGCTGGAGGGAGCACCCCAAAACGGGGAAATGATGAACGGCCAACAGAACAAGTTACCCAACACGATGGACCAGCCCCTTGGAAACCTAAGGAATTAATCCCAGATGCCTGGGAACCCATTTATCATTTGAAGGAGATAATTAGGTTACAAGCTGTCTCGGAAATAATTACCAACCAGCCAGCCACAGCGCTTGACCTTTTTGCTGAGCAACCCACTTAAATGAGGAAAGCGGTATTTCAACATTGGATGGTATTAGATTATCTGTTGGCAGAAGAAGGAGGAGTTTGTGGGAAATTAAATGACTCGAGCTGCTGTTTGCAAGCAGATGACAGCGGAAAAGTGGTCAAACAAATAACAAAGGAAATAACGTCAGCTCGTGGACCTGTCCAAATGTTGAAAGGATGGGAATGGGACATATTTTCATAGTTAACTGGCCAGCTATGGGCTAAATGAATACGATTTCTCCTCTTATATGCTATCGCAATTCTCATCTTTTTACCATGCGTGACACCATGCTGGCTGCAGCTCTTTCAGCAGGTGCTCAAGGGGATGCCGCTAGCAGCCATGCCTACCTGATCCAGAAATGACTACAAAAGGACAGAAAAGGATGTCACTGCAAATAATAGCAAAACCCAAGAAGACTCCAGAAGAAAAAATTAAATCCATGGTAATTAAGGTTTGTAAAGGCAAATACAGAGCAAATAAAAAGAGGAGGGATTAAAAGGAATGAGATGGATGAGTCTTTACAAAGAGACCGTGTGAATCGGCCTGTAGACAAGGCTAGGAAGTTATGGCTAGTGAAGTAACAGAAGAAACTAGGAGTTCTCTAGAACTGTTACTAATCATCAGAGACTGTTGATTAATCAAGGCCGTGTTAAATTCCTGAACCTAGAGCAAGGCAACAAAGACTTAAGAGCATTAGGAATGGGGTTCTTTTCTTTCTTCTCGATGCCAAGAGGGGGGTGCATATTAGAGGGGGGCGCATAGAGTAGGCAGTTCCGGAAGTCTGTATCTCCCGAATACCTCAGCCAGTGGGGAAAAGGAAGAGGGTGCTGTGGCCGGGAACTTGGCATCAAAAGGGGGCTGCATCCCGCAACCGTTTGACAGACGCCATGGGAAAAGCCCCATGGACTCTCCCTGTAGTCGAAGAATGATGCAGGACTCCTCTGTCTCCTTTTCGGATATAAACCTCAGGCATCGTGGATTAATTTTCCCTAACGGCAGCGACCTGCCGCGTGGTCTCCGTGCTCCTCTCCAGCCCCCCGGGACGTGTAAAATAGTTCCCAGCGGCTCCCACCGCGCGTTGCAGACGGCTGCGCGGCCCCGGGGCTGCCCGCAGTGCTCCCCTGCCCCGCCAGGGCTGCCCGCGGGCTGCGGAGCCGCCTCGCCACCGGCGCGGCCAGGGCCGGGGCCCTTCTCGACAGCAGCCGAGGGGCTGCGGAGCGGGCGGCTGCCGGACGATCAGCTATTTTATGCCGCGCGGTGCTGCCGCCTCCATCTAGCTCTCCATCACGCCGCCGCCCGCCGCCCGCCTGGCGCGCTCACGCTCGGCCGCGCTCGCCGCCCGCCCAGCCTCGCCGGAAGCTCTCCCGCCCGGGCTGTGCCCCGGCTCCGCCGGCAGCTCGGCAGGGCCCGGCCGCACGCGTGCTGCGTGGCTCGGAGCAGCCGCGTTGCGCCGCAGGCGACGGGGAAGGCGGGGCGGGCCGGCGCCATCGTGGTAGCGCGAGGAGAGGAGCGCCCGGGCGGGGCGGCGAGCGGCGCGGCGGTGAGGGCTTCTGCTTCCTGTCGCTCGGCGGCCGCCCACGGCAGGTGCCGTGTGACCCCGCGGAGCGGCGGGGCCGGCCGGGCGGTGCGCGGCGAGGCTTTCGGCCAGCGGCGGCCACAGCGAGAGGCTGCTGGCACTGCCCGTGCCGGTGGAGAGAGCGGGGATCCGAGGCCGGCCTTCCCCGGGCGACGAGGGGAGGCCGCCTTTGCCGCGCTGCCCTCCGTGCAGCATGTGGCCGATTCCGGCGAACCCGGGGTCTCCGCAGCGGCGCGGGCGGGAGGGAGTGGGGAGCGCGCTCGGTGCCGTGCCGGCCGCTCCCGGCCAGCGCTGCGCTGCGCCGAGGCGTTTTCCCGCCCGTCCTGGGAAGGACATAAGCGACACCGTAGTTGGAGCTTAGCTGTCAGGGGGAACAACTTCTCTCTGTGAAAAACGAAGTTCACTCTCCTGTGAGAATTTAAAGGGGTTTAATATAAAGACAATAAGAGACACATCAAATAAAGCAACGGGGTAAGAGCCAGTTGCCTTGGCGCTCTGCCAAGAGCACACCTGATGCCAGAGGTCAGTCCTTTTTATACCGTTTTTACTGTCTGTTCTTTATTCATATTAAAACTTTTCCTGGAGCTGTTCTGCATGGCCACTCCTTGGTTCCGCCTTTTTAGAGCGTGCCTAGTCTTCTGCCTTGTGGTTTTATTTCTCTTGATTCTTGGGGTAGGGCCCGCTAGGCAAGAGTCGATGGTAGGGTGGATTTCTTAATTCTCCAGACAGACAGGGCTGATTGCAGCTTTGGGCCTCTTCGTCTCTCCGGGCAGAGTGGTGATAAAATCTCCCGGACTCTCCTGGCCGCCCGTTCTCCGGGCGGAGTAGCCTTTGGGCCCTTTTGCTCCCTAGACAAAGTGTTGATTAGCAGCTTTTCGGGCCTCATCCTCTGTTCGTTTGGAGGTTATCTTACGTGCTCACACTTGCTAACATTCTTGCTAAAAAGAGAGAAAACTACATCCACACAGCAGAAAGCATTTCTAACGTTATATAATATCTACTTTATACTTTGCGAGAAGCTAATATAATATATGTTTATAACAATCCCCCCTTTTCTATTTTATAAATCATTTGGCTTGAGCAATAATTCTTTTTGCTTGGCTTCTAATGTCTGTTCGTTCTTTTCACAGATCAATTTGGCTTCTTCAAGAGGGTCTTTTGTATCACTTTGTCTTTTTAATACCATAATTTTTTGTGCTGTTCCAGACATAGCCAACTTTGGGTCAGTAGGCATTGCCACAACTTGCATGCCTTGAACTATGCTGGTGATTAGCCGAATAAAGCAGGGGATCAAGCAAGGGAGAAATATTAGACTAGCTGTAGCACATAAGAGGAAGAAACCTAGCTTCTTCCACCATTCTTTCCCCAATATGCCATCCCACCAGTTAGCAGACATCATTGATTCCCATTTTTGGACTGGTACATGGGCTATTTTTCTGATTTGGTTGGCCATATCTAGAACGGCATCCCCATTGTCATCAATTTTTAAACAACAGTCCGATGTATTGAACTTCCTGCACACACCGCCTTCTTCGGCCAGTAAATAGTCTAAAGCCAGCCTATTTTGATGTATTGCAGCTCTGGTTTGGCGTTGCTGGCTGACTATTAATTCCATAGCCCCAGCTGTTTCATTGGTTATGATTTCTACAAGAGCTTGGAGTCTGATGATACGATTCAGCATGTAAATTGGGGTCTGATATCCCCAACTTCCATCTTGTGCTTAGGTAGCTGGCCCATCTGTTTCTAATATTCGTTCAGGGGGCCATTCCTCATCTTTCCATTTTTGGAATCCTCCAATTAAATCTCTTTTCTTTCTTTTGAAGTCTTCATAGAGAGGTATACCTAATTGATCTCCCACTGGTTCTGGGAAAAGGAAAAACCCTGGTTGAATGATTCTTAGTGTACAACTCCCTTTCCAATGTGAAGGGAGTCTTGGGGATGCCCTTTTCCCACATATCCAAAAGAAGCCATCTGGTGCTTTCCAATAATCACCTTCTTGTTGATTTATATTCTCCCCAAATTTGGCTATTTCTGGGATTCCAAAATAAGGATTTTTCCTCGTGTCATTACACGGAAAGAGTCCAACTTCATGATCATATACACAGTCTTTTCCTTTTTTCTGGGCTCAATACCAAGTTGGTTTTTCTGGGACCCACCACCTTGAAGTTTTGTTACTCACTTTATAGCTTTTACAGGGAGTGTTTCCTACTTCATTAAGAAAGTTTATCCCAGTTCGCCAGAGGCATTCTTCCCCTATCACTGTTGAACTTAAAATCCACCCCTCAGGTCGGTTCCCCCCTCTTATATTTGTCCGGTTCCATTTAAGGAGTTCTACCGGGCCTACGCTGCTACCTTTCCGTGGCCATTCTTCTGTCATTAAAGCTCCTCCACAGACCCAACAGTTGGTTATGTTAAGTTCTTTACCTATCCTCTCCCCCAATTCCACAAACAGGTTTTTTCCTAACCTTGGGGTTTTTTCCTCTTTGTTGTTTGAGCTTTGCATACAGGTCCTGGCGTGGTGAGGTGAATATAGGGCGAGGTTGCTGTGCTGGCTTTGTATCTTTACTTACCACTTGCTCTTTTACCAAATCTTGGACTGTTCCCCTGGTGGCAGCTGTGGAGCAAATCTATTTTTCTCCTTTTGGACAATTGCTTCTTAGTCTGTTTCCACTTGTTCCTAAATTTTCTGTAATCCAATATTTTTCTCCTTTATGCATGCAAATACCTAATTTGGATGAGTCATAACAGTGACTGTTGGTATGGGTATGAGTAATAAGAAAGAAGCCCCGGTGTCTTTCCATGTAGAGCTTTTGATAGCATTTGTAACATGGTCTTGCCGGTGTCCCAAAAGGGACCAGGAGAAGTGACAAAAGAAGGAATAACAGAGGTCCGGCATGGCTTATACTCCCACCTCCCTTGCCTATGAGGTTGCAACCCATAGCAGGTGTATTGGATCTTCTCGGTGGCGAGTACAGTGGCCGACCCGGTCTTGCCCTCTATTTCCTTGTCACTTCCTTTGTAGCTTTTAGGCAAATTTCTTTTGGCACCTTTTTAACTGTAGTATCTTATCGTATCTTAGGTGTTTCCCATTCAACAGGCACTAGTAATTCCCATCTGCAGAGCAAAGTTATTGCTTTTGTTGCTTATGATTTTGTCTGGATAGGGGGTTGATTTTGTGCTTGACACCCTTTACAACTAGGGTGTCGACGGTGTGAAATGCCAATTTCCCTCTAGATTAATTACTTATATTTGACGTGGTTGGCATGCCCCGTGTTAGAATGATTCAAACAGGGTATATGATGTGGCACTGATGGAAGTTGTGATTCTCCCCCTTCTTAATACAAATCACAGGCTAGAATCAGGACATGAGAGTTCCCTGTTTGATCCAGTCCCAACCCTTCCTGTTTGAAGTGAGAATATTCTTCTCCACGATGTCCCAGAATTTGTCCAGGGGCCACTGATATAAATTTGGCTTTTACTTCTCAGTTAGGTGTGATTCTTTGCATATCCCTTGGATTATTTAGATTGTTCTAGCTCATTGCCACCTGGTCTCCGTTTAAGAATCAATTTGGTATCACCTGGTTTGGATATTACAGTCCACTCTTCAGGTTCTTTTACAGGTCCTTTGATTCTGCTGGCATGGATCTACCCTCGTTCCTTGGTCTGGATTGCGGCCTCAGTCATCAGCAGTACCTGAAAAGGACCCTCCCATTGTGGAGTCAAAGATTGTTCTTTCCATGTTTTTACTAGTACCCATTCCCCTGAATGGATATTATGAATTTTGAACTCCAAAGCTGTGGTTTGAGGGATCATTCCTTTCAGCCGCAAATTTTCAAGTGTTCTGGCAATTGCGGTGACATATTTTTTGACACTTACTTCTCCTACTTCATAAGTGGCTGTTTCATGTTGAGCAGTAAGGAAGGGTAATCCGAACATCATCTCATAAGGAGACACTCCCAGGTCTGACCTGGGCTGTGTTCGGCCTCTCAACAGAGCCAAAGGTAAGCATTTTACCCATGACATTTGAGTTTCAATCATTAATTTTGTTAAAGTTTTTTTCAAAGTCTGGTTCACTCTTTCTACTTGGCCTGAACTTTGTGGGTGCCAGGGGGTATGTAATTCCCATTTTATTCCCAAGGCTTGAGTTATTTGTTGTAAGACTTTGGATGTAAAATGTGTTCTTCTATCTGAGTTTATTTTATTAACCATTCCATATCTGGGAATAATTTGTTCCAGAAGGGTTTTGCATACTATGTTAGCTGTAGCTCTAGTAGCAGGAACTGCTTCTACCCAACAAGTTAGGTGGTCTGCTATTACTAATAGGAACTTCCATCTCTGTATTTGAGGAAGTTTAGTGAAATCTACTTGGATACTTTGGAATGGTCGCAGAGCTAACTCACGGCCTCCTAATGTTGTTTTTCTCATTATTTTCCTAGTCACTCTTTGGCAAGTTCTACAGTTCCCAGTTATTTGTTTTGCTACCCCAAAGATTCCAATACACCCATAATTTTTTAGAAAATGATCACACAAGCTAGCTTGAGTACCCCAATGAGTTTTTTGATGCATATCTTCTAATATTCTCTTAGTGAGTGGCTTATTAAGTAACTGTCTCCCATCAGGAAGTTTCCGTTTTCCAGATTGATCTTGTTCTCCCCCTATCTTAAATAATTCTTTTTCTTCTTCTTTACTAAATTTGGGGATTTCCAATTCTCCCCTTTCTGGGGTCAGGATTAACAGAATTGGTTCAGTCCCATTTTCTGCTGCATCTTTGGCTTCTTGGTCTGCTAGGTTATTCCCTCTTATTTCTGGGGTCATCCCTTCTTGGTGTCCTTTGATATGCACTACGGCTATTTCTTCAGGCAATTTTAATGCTTCCAACACTTCTGAAATCAGGCCTTCATGTATCAGTTCTTTCCCCTTTGAATTTAGTAAACCCCTTTCTTCCCAGATCTTTCCAAAGGTATGTACTTTGAATCAGTATAGACGGTCCCCTTTTTGTGTGTGTCGCGGGTTGGGTTTGTAACCGGGCGGAAACACCAATTTAGTGTAGTGGTTTGGTCTAAAATACTCATTACTGTTTATCTTCTGTGAGATAAGAATTAGGAGAAATGCAAAGCAGGCACCAACTTGAATGAATATAAAGAAGTTTATTAACAGACCTAAAAGAAGAAAAGGAAAAAAAATTATACCACCTTTAGAACTCTCCTCCTCCCCCCACCTTCCTCCCTTCTCCCACTGACAATGTAAAGACAACCCTTAAGATGTTCAGTCTGTTTACCACTTCCATAATAACCTTGTTCAGTCCATTTAGAAAGAGAAGTCTCTTCTTGCTCGTGCTATGAAAACAGTATCACACCGAGACAGCCACCCACTTCCAAATATTGTTCAGTCCATTCAGGAAGAGGAGTCTCTCTGCTTACGATGTGAGTCCCTTCCCCCGACTTGCAGCTTTTCCCGCAACTGCTTTCGAGGGTCCACTCTTGAAAGTTTTCTGGGGTACAATTTTAAGGTTGAGCTGTTCAGAAACAAAAAAAAACAGAGGCCCTTCTCCTTCCCTGGGAGCAAAGGGTCATCTTCATCTTTAAGACTATCTCTGGAAGCATCTCTAGGAATTGAGGTTTTTCTCCTTTCCTCTTTGGAGCAACAGTCCTCATCTGGTTCATCTGGTTCATCTCTCTCTGTCCAAACTTCTCATGAAATTACAGCTGCGTCAGCATCTGCCTATCTCAGCGCAGGTGCTTCTGCTTATGAGTTGAACACTCCACCCCCCACATCTTCATGAAATTACAACAGGATACTCTGATATATCATAGCTTCACGACAGACTTTCAGCTTTAAGCATCTCCTCTCTCTCTTCCCTCAGGTTTTCAGCTCTTCACAGCAATAAAAGGGTTAATCTCACCTCGGCCTTGCAGCTGGAATGTGGCTTATCGCAGTTGGTCACCTGACCTCTGCCGGACAGAGGTGCCGCTTTGCTGAATCTCGGCCGCAGTGGAGAGGGGGGGTTCCGAGCCGCTCCGGCTGCCCACGGCAAGGCAGTGGGGGGGGTTCCACGGCTGGAACAGGCCCATGGCTCCAGGCTGGCTGTGGCCCGGCCCGGCCTGGCCCAAGCAGGGCCTGGCCGGGCCTGCCGGCCCCTGCACGGGGCCTGCAGCCACCTGTCCCAGTGCCGGAAACGAGAGAGAGCTGGGGTGGGAGTTTGCTGTTCTTAAGTGTGGATCACAGAGGCGGTCACAACTTTAAGTGGCTTAAAGAATTGTCCATATTCAAACTGGCCAGCTGATAGGTTCTATCAGGTCCCAGAGGAAGCTGTAAGCACCCCTTAGC
The DNA here is from genome assembly GCF_041296385.1 of Aphelocoma coerulescens. Taxonomy (NCBI): domain Eukaryota; kingdom Metazoa; phylum Chordata; class Aves; order Passeriformes; family Corvidae; genus Aphelocoma; species Aphelocoma coerulescens. The sequence continues at coordinate 886,111 of NW_027183472.1, forward strand.
AAGGATATCCCTTCCGGGACTATGCTTGCTAACCTATGACAGTGTGCTAAATGCTCCAGTGCTCTCTTTAGAGCATATAATTCACAAGACTGCGCCGACCAATTTGAAGGTAGTTTTCCTTTTTCGATGGCCTGCATATTTATCCCATCGACTAAGGCATATCTTGACATTCTTTTTCCTTGCAAGCATCTGGATGAACCATCCACATATATTCTTTCCTCTTCTAAGAGGGCTTGTTCAGCTAGATCTTCTCGAACTTTTGTTTGGTATTGAGTAATTTCTAAGCAATCATGTGCCAGGTCATCTTTTGGTTCTCCATACAGGAATTGGGCCGGATTGAGGCTTTTGCTTGCTTCTATAGTTAGATCATTACTGTCAATCAGAATTGCTTCATATTTTAATAGCCTGGAGTCTGTTAACCATTTTTCAGCTTTTTGATTTAGCACATTTCGGACCGCATGGGGTGTGTATACAATCAGTTTACTTCCAAAGGTGAGCTTACGGCTCTCCTCCACCAAAATAGTGGTAGCTGCTATGGCTTGAATGCATACTGGCCAGCCACGGCTTACTGGGTCCAATAGTTTAGCTAAATAAGCTATTGGTCTTCTCACCCCTCCCCATTCCTGGACTAATACACCATGAGCTACTCCATTTTCTGCATTCACATATAAATGAAAGGGTTTTTCTAGTGAGGGTAAGCTTAGGGCTGGTACCGAGGCTAGTTTCAACTTCAGTTTTTCTAATTTATTATCATCATCATCTTTGGTCCATTGTATATTGTCTCCCCCTGTTAATTTTTCATATAAAAATTTTACTGCTTGTGTATATCTTTCAATCCATAATCTGCAATATCCCAGTAGCCCCAGCAGTCTCCTAACCTCCTTTTTTGAAGAGGGAGGAGGGAGGGATAAAATCCCTGTAATTGTTTCAGGACTTAGTTGTCAGCTACCTTTGCTTATCAGGTGGCCGAGATATTTTACTTCTGATTCCACAAACTGTAATTTCCTTTTTGATGCCTTTAGTCCCTTTTTCCCAAGAAAATTTAGAAGCTTTATGGTAGCTCCTTTAACTTTCATTTCATCTTCTCCTGATATTAGAAGGTCATCTCCATATTGGATAAATTGTATTCCTGGGGGAGTGGGGAAGGTTTGTAGTATTTCTCCCAAGGCTTGCCCAAATAAATTTGGGGCCTCACAATAGCCCTGTGGCAGTTTAGTCCACCTCAACTGGTTCTTTTTCCCTGTGTTTGGATCTTCCCATTCAAAGGCAAAAATATTTCGGCTTTCCTCTGCCAGTGGGCAGGCCCAAAAGGCATTTTTAAGATCTACCACACTAAACCACTGATGTTGAGGTGGAATTTTGCTTAAAAGAGTGCAGGGATTAGGAACCATAGGGTAGCAGGCCCGTGTTCTTTTGTTTACTTCTCTTAAATCTTGCACTAATTTATAATTTCCATCAGATTTCTTTACTGGGAGAATAGGGCTATTATGAGGGGATTTACAAGGTTCTAGTGTCCCATCCTTTATTAATTCTTCTATCACTGGTTTTAAGCCTTTTCTCCCTTCTAAAGATATAGGGTACTGATGTACACAAATGGGACCTTCTTCTTTTTCAGTTGTGACCCTTATGGGGTCAAGATCTAGTCCACCCCTATTCCCTTCCCTAGCCCAAACCTCTCTGTTAATTTTGCTTTCATCTGCTTGGCTAAGTTTAAACACTTTGGCCGTCATTTTCCCTTTTTCTGGTATGACTCCAATCCCCAGTTGGATTTGTAAATCCCTTCCCAATAAATTGCTGCCAGCCTCAGGAGCTAACAAAGCATCCCCTATCCCTATTTTTGTTTCCCCTTCAATAACCACATCTTTAATGACAGAGACCTTAAATCCTTCCCCCTTTGCTCCTGTTACTTTTACCATATCATTACTCCCTTTTGGAATATTCATCACACAAGTCTTTTCTGCCCCAGTGTCAACTATAAATTCCAATATTTCCTCTTCGGGGCCTACTTTTAAAGTTATCAAAGGCTCCAGATGGTATTTATCCCCCCAAAAATAGAGCCCATGATTTCCCTATTTTTCTTCTGTGCGTGTCTCTTGAAATCTTTTCAGATCCCTCCTCAGGTGGGGGCATTCTCTTTGATAATGCCCTTCTTCCTTGCAATAGAAACAGGTATCCCTGGGTTGTTCTTGGAATCTTGATTGTGCTGAGGTTTTATTTTTCTCTTTTCCACCATTTCTGAATCTGGAATGTTTAGGAGTGTTACCTGAGGGCTTTAGATTTTTTTTGGAAGGTACTCTCTCGCATAGTGGCTATCATGATCTTTGCTCCCACTTTGGCTTTTTCTTCATCCCTCCGGACATATATATCTTTTGAGCTTCCCTTACTAGGTCTTGTAATGGTTTCTCATACCAATCTTCTATTTTTTCCAATTTTTTTCTAATATCTGGCCAGGCATGAGTGACAAAGTGAACTCTTAGCAGGGCTTGCCCTGCTAGGGACTCCGGGTCTCTCCCAGAATATTGTTTCATATTCTTTCGGAGCCTCTCCAGCCACTCAGTCGGGGTTTCTTCCTTCCCTTGCTGCCCCTCAAAGGCCTTTCTGACATTTTGTCCTCAGAGTGCCCCCTCTTTTATTCCCTTGATTTTCAAATTACAATAATCATTCATATGTCCCCTCCCAGCTTCATCATTTTGGTTCCAGTTAGGAGGTATAATGGGCATTTTCTGATCCCCGGGTGGACCTTGTTGGTTTTCTTTTCCCCAAATTTTTATTCCAGCAATTCTAATCATTTCTCTTTCTTCTTGGGAGAATATTATTTTCATTATTGATTGCATTTCTTCCCAAGTGAAAATGTTGGGACCTAAGAACTGGTCCAACATTTCAGCTGTACCTATGGGGTCTTCTAATAATCCTTTAATTTCTTTTTTGAAATTCCTAACCTCTGTAGAGGTTAGAGGAGCACTCACAAAGCCGCTTCCCCCTCCTCCCCTAGGTACTTCTCTTAACGGAAAGAAATGAATTTCTCGGCTTCCCTCTGTTTGTTTAGCAATGGAGGGCTTGTTGGGCTGCCTCGGAGCCTTAATGGCACCTCCTGTATTCTGGTATGGTGCTCCTTCGTTAAGAAGAGGGTTGATTTGGGAAGAAAGCACCGAACTCCCCTGGGGAGGAGGGGCAGATTCAAAGTCTGGCGCTGAAGCTGAATAGGGTGGGGGTGGGGTATGGCAGTGAAGCCAGATATTCCGGAGCACAGGAGGCGGGCACCGGGGCTAAAGCCGGGTTTCTCAAGGCAGGAGAGGTAGGGGCTGAAGCCGGGACGTGTGACCTTTCCCTTGATGCAATTGAGGGTGCTGGGATTCCCGAGATATATGGGAAGGGTGGGATCCCCGGCATGGGCGGGGGCAGGGCTCCCCCCCAGCTCCATTGGGGCGGGAGGGCTGCCGGGGGAAAGGCCCCCGGTGCGGGCGGAGATGGGGCTGGCGGGGGAAGCCCCGGAGCCAGGGGGAGGAGGGCAGCTTCTGGTGCTGGCGGCGGAGGCAATACTTCTAAAGGGTCTCAGCCTTTTTTCTCTTCTGTTTGCTTTTCCTCTGCGGTTTCTGATATTTTGAAGACTTTGGTTCCCAGAGGTTTTGTAATTCCTGTCCAGCAAGAAGCATATTCTCTCTCCTCAGGGTGAGATGGCTCTTTTGAATTTACAAATACATTTAGAGCCTGGCAAATCCATGCCTCATCAGACCCGTATTTTGGCCAGTACACATGATCAGATCTGATTTCCTTTTTTACCCACTCTTTCATGCAGAATTGAATCATTTTTACTTTCTCTTTTCCTTTTGTAGAAGGATCAGTTTCCCAGTTTGCGAGTTTGACCCCGAGGGGACTGTCTCGGGGTATATCCTCTGGCACCCTTTTATAATTTGAACTTAATTTACTAGGTTGTTGTCCCATTTTTCCAGGAGTTCTCTATTACTCAAAATACCAATTTATCCCCCCCTTTGAAATACTAATTCATTCCTTTAAAACACCAATCTTCACTGCTGTAAAATACTACCCACCCTTTCACAGTACAAAAAACACCAAAAAATTTATTAGAGCCCACCTTCCCCAAAAACAAAGTTAACTTCGAATTACACAGTTTTTCATTCACACATTCACTCTTTTTTAATATTTGTTCACTCACTCATTCCTACTCACAACAGAATAATAAGGTACCTCTTTCAAGTCACTTGTTAGTATCCACCCATGGGTATGATATAATCCTTAGGATTCTGGGTGCTCTTGGATTTCCCTCAACCCAGCATTGCTAGCATCCAAACCCCAACCTCTCTTGGGGTACTTTTAGGCCCTGGGTGCTCTTGGAGTTTTCCTCAACCCAGCATATGGGGGGGTAGCTCCCACTTTGCAACCCCTTCTCTGGGACCCCGTCCCAGTCACCCCCGGAGATTCTTTCACTCCGCTTATCTCTCGCTTTGTCTCCTCGCTGGCCGCTGTTCTCGTGAACAAGACGGAACGGCAGCACTCAGAGACTGCCACACTCGCTTCGCAGATCTGGGGGCAACCAGCCCACGTCTCATTCACACACGCTCATCTCCCGTAACCACCCCCTTTTTCTTTGGACAATACTTCCCAGTCCTGTTTCTTTTCCAGTGTCTGTGGGATTTTTGTCGAGAGCGCTCTCTTTCATTTGCTTTATTTTTGTGTCTTTCTTGTCCTCCGGGTGTTGCCCTGCTGCCACCAAATCACGCCAGAGGATGCTAAGCAAAGGTCCTGCCAACTTGGGCGGGAGGCGCCTTACCCTTGCTTCTTGAATCCTCCCACGCTTTTCAGAGGCGAGGTGTAGCTCCGGGACGAGCCCTTAATTGTGAAAAACGAGGTTCACTCTCCTGTGAGAATTTAAAGGGTTTAATATAAAGACAATAAGAGACACATCAAATAAAGCAACGGGGTAATGGCCGGGTGCCTTGGTGCTCTGCCAAGAGCACACCTGATGCCAGAGGTGAGTCTTTTTTATACCATTTTTACTGTCTGTTCTTTATTCATATTAAAACTTTTCCTGGAGCTGTTCTGCATGGCCACTCCTTGGTTCCGCCTTTTTAGAGCATGCGTAGTCTTCTGCCTTGTGGTTTTATTTCTCTTGATTCTTGGGGTTGGGCCCGCTAGGCAAGAGTCGATGGTAGGGTGGATTTCTTAATTCTCCAGACAGACAGGGCTGATTGCAGCTTTGGGCCTCTTCGTCTCTCCGGGCAGAGTGGTGATAACGGCTCTTGGACTCTCCTGGCCGCCTGTTCTCCGGGCGGAGTAGCCTTTGGGCCCTTTTGCTCCCTAGACAAAGTGTTGATTAGCAGCTTTTCGGGCCTCATCCTCTGTTCGTTTGGAGGTTATCTTACGTGCTCACACTTGCTAACATTCTTGCTAAAAAGAAAACTACATCCACACAGCAAAAAGCATTTCTAACATTATATAATATCTACTTTATACTTTGCAAGAAGCCAATATAATATATGTTTATAACACCTCCATTGGCGACCTCCTTTTCCCTCTGATTCAGCTACCTTGTGGTAGGTGCGATGGTGCTGAAGAAGGGTGGCGGCTTGGCACAGTTGCTGTCACAGGTGGATCTTTGAGTGGCATGTGTGAGGGTAGGAGGGTACGGCACCCATAGCTGAAGGCAAAAAAGGTCAGGGCATGTCATCAGCCGCAGTCGTGCTAAGTTGTTCATCTATGCAAACTGCTTGCCGAGTTGTTCCTTTCTTAGGTAATGGGGGCTTGTATCAACCAGAACTGCAAATGGTCAGTATTTGCAGAGAAGGTTACTTGGACTGTTGTTGAAGTGAGTGTAGCAGTTTCTATGGCATTCTGCAAAAAAAGTGACAGGTCTCCCTGTGTTCCCCAGTTCTTAACAAAGATGAAGTTAACAAACCCCTGAAAAGAGGTTTTGCAAAACTTCAGGGATATTTTCCTACTAGTACTGTAGAGACAACCATAGTCACCTTGTCTTTCCAAAAGTGAAGGTTCCCTATTTTTGTCCAAGAGCATCAAGTGCTTTTGATCAGCGTTTGTGTGCATGCATTAGCCTCGTTCTTGCTCTTCCTTGGAGAACTTTTACAATACTCACATGATCTGTGTAGGCTGCAGACTGCAGTGGTGAACTTCAAGGCTTCCAGCAGAAGGGAGATGCTGTCCACGTTTTGGATTCTCCTTAGCCTGAACCTTCAATGTCCAATAACGCAGCGTTTGGTGCTCGAGGCACTGACTCTGGCGTGCCCCTGGTCAGAGACAGTCCAGCTGCGTTACCTCCACGCGTCACTGAAGCGACTTCGGGATCAGGAAAAGAGCTTGCTGGGCTAGCTAGCTGGCTTCTTTGCAGAGGGAAACACGGCAGGAGCCGTTGATGTCGGCTCACGTTAGCTCAGAGACAAAGGAAGAGAGGGGCTGTTCAGGTCTGGCTTCTAACAGGTTTAATGCGATAGGATGAGGATGAGGTCGGATTGATGGGAATCCGCTCCTCGGAGCCTTGTCCTCAGTTTTATAGGGAATTTGAAAACCCCCTGTAACTATTCCTGAAAAGACCTGCCTTGCTAAATTAGTGCCTTTTAAGTCTTGTGTCCCCAGGATAGAACAACAAACTCACAAAGATAACAGCAGTGGATCTACAGGACTTCTGCAGGCCTTCTGGACTGCAGACATCTCTGACCAAAGGCCACAGATGACGTGTACCCTGATCCTGCCGAACGCCCGTCCGCCCTGGACTCAGCTTCAAGGTTTGATTGATACTGGTGCTGATGTAACTATCATCTCCTTCTCTGCGTGGCCTCCCTCATGGCCTTTACCCCCAGTGGGATCGGCCATCACAGGATGAGGATGAACCACACAGAGCTATTGAAGCGAACGGCCTGTGACGGTGAAGGACTCAGAGGGGCACACAGCTACAATTAGGCCTTATGTTACTACCACTTCCCTTAACCTTTGGGGACGGGATGTGTTGGCAGCCTGGGGCATACGGATCGGGACAAATTTTTAGCAGGGGTCACTGTGCGCAAAGGTGCACAGTATCCTACACTGCCTTTGCAGTGGTTGATTAACACACCAATCCGAGTCAGACTCTGCTTAGTTAGTTGAATTAAGGGCTGTTATCATGGCTTTTCAACGATTCTCACAGGAACCTTTGATTTTGGTTACTGAAGCCGACTAGCAAAAGCTCGTATACAATTAATCACCTTACGGTACCACAAAATTCAAAGAATCCTGTTCTTCTGAATCACTTTCTCTCATTGCAATCTGCAGGCAAGAGACAACTGCCCTGGGCAAAAGTCTGGGTGTGGAATTTACTCACTAACCAGTGGGAAGGCCTGCGGGAACTTATGGTTTGGGGTCGTGGCTGTGCTTGCGTTTCTACAGATACTGGGGTACGGTGGCTAGCTGCAAAATGTGTTCGCCCTGCCCTACGGCACCAGAGGCAGAACAGGCAACCTCCAAATGATGACCAGAACACCAACCATCCAAGTGGCCACCAGAATGTAGATCATCAGCCATCAGACTCTTCTGATGATGACCAAGATGTTGACCATCAGGCAGATGGTCCTTCTACAAGCAGAGACTGGGATGGTCCTTCCACAAGCAGAGACTGAACTTTAAATTTCTTGTTATGGAGTCAGATCGTTAAAGCCTTAAGGACATATTTAGAATTAATAACTGATGTAAATTTCTATTTAGGATTAATAGTGGAGTTGTTATCTTATCAAACAAAAAGGGGGAATTGTAGATACCAAAATGCTGCTAGCGAGGATTTTCTTGCTATTTTCTAAGTCTGTGAGAGACTTTTCTCTCTCACAGAAGAGGTAGCAGAGTATGTAAACAACCAAGCCACCTGCAACCTTGAAAAGTCTGGTTTATGGTCTAGTAGAAAAATATTTTGACAATGGATGGTTTAGGATTTTAGCCAATCACCCCAAGGGGGGGGGGGGCTGATCCTTTGTCCAATTAGACTATGAAGAAAAAAGTCTGTAAAAGAGTTTGTGAAATAATTAAATGAATAAATCTTGGTGCACAATTCCTGCCTGCTGGATCTTCTCTCCTCCTCCTCCCTATGGCTGCGGGACACAGTGATACACCCTAGGGCCCAGGCTGCGGTAATAGACCACAATTACAAGTGAACTGCAACACAAGCAGCTAACACATTCCTCCTGTGATAAATGAGTGAACGATAAATTTTGTCTTTCGCATCTATCACTTTAACATTTAGAAGTGAGAATGTACTATGTAGAAATAGTGTTAAGGTAAAATATAGGTAAGTAAAAACAAGACTAGAGTAAATTGTAACTTCGAATGAGTGGTAACATGTTGGGAAACGTAGGAAGAAACACATGATAATAAATGTCCTTTAAGTTGAGAAATTACAGAGGTGGAAACCAAGACATCTTCAAGAAACAAAGAAGATAAACCGCATGCATCCCAGGAAGTCTGTTATCTCATCAAAACTCACACCTCCCAAAGAACCCATCAACTACAAATTAGGTTGGAGACTGAGGAGGCACCGGAGGGGGGTGCCTGCCTTCAATTCTGGAGCTACTCAGAGGACCGAGGTGGCAGTGTGCTGGCGTGTGCTGGCGCAAGGGGGCAGAGACGGAGGGGGGAAAGTTGAGTGAAGTGTAAATGACTTTCTGGGCTTAAGGACTATGTTTAAAGAAGTACTAAAGTTCACAGTAAAATGAATGGAGCCACGCCTCTAGCAATATTGCTAAGTGCTCCTGCACTGTGATATGCCTTTGTTCTACTAATAAATGCTCAATATTATGCTGCTGAAAATTCCGCTTGGGAATTCATCTTTCTCACTTCTTCCCTTAAAATCAGTTCTAAGAATTTAGTGTGAAATACATTTAGGCTTGGTCCACATTATTTTTAGTTCAAATAAACACATCTAAATTTTTTCCATCTTTCCCATTAAAGGATTTTGGTTTTGGCTCATTCTTTCAGCATTTTGCCAGCAATCTGCTCAATGCTCTTTCCTTAGGAATGAAAGCTGTAGCCTGATATTACAAAGTGTTTGGTGAAACCTTTACCATGACTCTCAAGTCGCAACATGCCAGATAATCACTGGTTTTCAAAGCTGCTTGAAGATAGAAGGAAAGCGTCAAAGGTTTATGCATGAATCAGCATCCCCTTGTCACAACGTCATGCTGCAGTGATCCTTGCAGAGCTCTAAGACTGGATTTAAAGGAGAAAAGCTCAATACTGGCTCCTGAGCCAGCAGGATGAAACATCCAAGATTGTACATATATTACTTCTGTGCTAAAACTACTGTATGAAAACGTCTTACCATTATGGCAGTTTTATAGTACTCCATAGGAGACATCTCTTTAAATGACTCTAATATCCTTTCAGTGCTAAAATTGAGAAGGGGGTTGATCCATAGTTAACTCATGTAAACACGAGTGAACTACTAAGAGACAGCAAATGTTAATCACAAAACCTAAGCAGCAGGATTCGCCTTAATCTTGTCAAGATAAGAGGAACAGGATCTTTTGAAAACCGGCACAGAGATCGCTGCATCAGCCACCGAAGAACTGCGCATGCTCCAGAAAGAAAGGTAAAAAGTGCATTGTGACAAAGACTACTGATCTTCATCAGAAAGACCCTCGAGGAAGAAGAGGAGCCTTCTTCAGTGCGCCCATCAGCGTACACAGCGCATGCATGGCACGTATGCTAATGATATTAATGACTTCCGAGAAGTAATTTCTAGAACCACTCCTATCCCAAGAATTGTGATGAATGTTCATAACTTTTACACATAATGCTGGACTGTATGGAGTGCTCTGTGTGTGTGTGTTAGGAGGAGTGATCCCCCATGCACCCAGCGCCGAATAAAGCAAATACCCGCTTCTCTGACTCTGAAGCATCTCTAGGCCTGGTTTTGGGCAATTCAAAATAGGTGAATACACATTACAACTACAGCTGAAGTTGTTGCGTAGGCAGATTGAAGAGGAAAGGATTTCATCTTCATCACTCTCCTTCTTTCTTGTTTTGACAGAATTAAGAACTTGTAAAAAATCTGATATCACTGATGCTCACCACTCTTCCAATTAGACTACGCTCACTTAGGCAACGAAGTCCAGAGCTTCGGATATCTCCCGCTTCTGCCCTAGGAATTGCTTCCAGTGCTGTACCTTTGCTCCAGCTGCGAAACCAAACCAGCAGAACCAAGGAAGTTCTCTCTGAATGAACCATTGCTCTTGAAGGCTACAACGGTAGTCATGGCAGTGAACACTGCTCTTCACTGGGCCATTCCTCTGAAAAAAAACCATGCACCACCTCTCAACCTAAACCGTTAAGCCTCCTGCTGATGCTGACTGACAAAGCGTCCAACTGCACTTAGATTCCAACAGCTACTTCCAATGACCTGTCAACAGAGCTTTGCAGACTTGCAACAGAGCAACAAACTAAAGGGGCTATGTTTCATGGCTGTTTTTCAAACATCATTGACTTATGTCCCTTTACCAGCTTAAGTGAAGGTGGCCCATCCACCTTGGTCAAAATCAGCAGAATTTTGGCCCAATTTGTTGTTACGCAACACATCATGACACAATCTCTTGGTGTTGATGCAAAATTCCCACTGAAGTGCATGTCGTTACATGACTTAAGGCTACCTACTCACAGAGTGTCCACTCCACTGGCACACCCATTTTCTGGCCACCTTGAAATGACTGAGCTGTCTTACTGTTCCCAACATTCCTCAGGGGTACGTGACCACCATAGCCTCCCTTCTGAAGTTTAGGAACCTAAGTAGTACTAGCAATAGCAGTTTATCCAAAATCCATTTGCTCCATCAACAAACTCCGAGCAAGCGCTGAGAATTAGTTTCAAGACTTCTACATATATTTACAGGGAGCTTTTTGTTTGCTTGTTTGTTTTTAAAGCAGATAGAGTAGTGCGATGTTTCCCTGAGGCTACCAGGGCTGCGAGGCAGGCAGGCAGAGCCCTGGCATGGGTGGCACAGGGGACCCCGGGCGCTGACGGCTGCCACCAGCGCAGGCCAGCTCGGAACTGGCAGGCAGGGCTGCACCCCGCGTCTGCCACAACAGCTGCAGCTTCTGCAGCCTGAAACACAGCTGGCTCAGGGGTTCAAATTAAGAGCCAAAACCTTTTGCTGCTCAATTTGGGGCAGAGAAAGGTCATCACTTCTAGCATGGCATAAGCCTGCCACTACATTTCTGTGAAGGAAAATCACCTTGTTAGAGTGAAACTCCTGAGTAAAATACTGAAGCGCTTTCAGATTCGTATTATCTGACATTTCTGTGACCTTCTTTTATACCTGCATTGTTTCCTACTGCTGGTTTTGGGCACAAGTTCTGTGTACACTATTCTGGAAACAAAAAAATAACCCAAAACCAACACCCACTCCTCCCCCACCATCACTCCTTCCCCAGCCCCAAGCCTAACAAAACCAGCCTGCAGAATGTGCAGGATTTCAAATGAGAACAAGCATAGATGGGACATCAAAAGATGGATTCTCCTTAGACATTTGTGCATGCAGTGCTCTGCAATCAACTCCTAAATTCTACTCCTCGTACACCAAATATTTGTCTTGGGAACTCCTTGTTCTCCATTCCAACCCTTCTGAGAGGGTAATCGAGGAGTTACTCTACATATTTTAAGCACATGTTGCACTAGTCAAATCCAATGCACAGCATTACTTGACTAACTGAGGCGGTGGCAAGGTCAATTAAGACCTGTTCATGTCTTAATTTGGAGCTCTTCCAACTGCTTGAAAAGTGAAGCCTTGGACATTGAAGGTTCAGACTAAGGAGAATCCAAAATGTGGATAGCATCTCCCTTCTGCTGGAAGCCTTGAAGTTCACCACTGCAGTCTGCAGCCTACACAGATCATGTGAGTATTGTAAAAGTTCTCCAAGGAAGAGCAAGAACGAGGCTAATGCATGCACACAAACGCTGATCAAAAGCACTTGATGCTCTTGGACAAAAATAGGGAACCTTCACTTTTGGAAAGACAAGGTGACTATGGTTGTCTCTACAGTACTAGTAGGAAAATATCCCTGAAGTTTTGCAAAACCTCTTTTCAGGGGTTTGTTAACTTCATCTTTGTTAAGAACTGGGGAACACAGGGAGACCTGTCACTTTTTTTGCAGAATGCCATAGAAACTGCTACACTCACTTCAACAACAGTCCAAGTAACCTTGTCTGCAAATACTGACCATTTGCAGTTCTGGTTGATACAAAACCCCATTACCTAAGAAAGGAACAACTCGGCAAGCAGTTTGCAAAGATGAACAACTTAGCACGACTGCGGCTGATGACATGCCCTGACCTTTTTTGCCTTCAGCTATGGGTGCCGTACCCTCCTACCCTCACACATGCCACTCAAAGCTCCTTGCGTGGAGCTCTCGCACCACCTATGACAGCAACTGTGCCAAGCCGCCACCCTTCTTCAGCACCATCGCACCTACCACAAGGTAGCTGAATCAGAGGGAAAAGGAGGTCGCCAATGGAGGGAAGTTGTACCCCCTGACAGCTAAGCTCCAACTACGGTGTCGCTTATGTCCTTCCCAGGACGGGCGGGAAAACGCCTCGGCGCAGCGCAGCGCTGGCCGGGAGCGGCCGGCACGGCACCGAGCGCGCTCCCCACTTCCCTCCCGCCCGCGCCGCTGCGGAGACCCCGGGTTCGCCGGAATCGGCCACATGCTGCACGGAGGGCAGCGCGGCAAAGGCGGCCTCCCGTCGTCGCCCGGGGAAGGCCGGCCTCGGATCCCCGCTCTCTCCACCGGCACGGGCAGTGCCAGCAGCCTCTCGCTGTGGCCGCCGCTGGCCGAAAGCCTCGCCGCGCACCGCCCGGCCGGCCCCGCCGCTCCGCGGGGTCACACGGCACCTGCCGTGGGCGGCCGCCGAGCGACAGGAAGCAGAAGCGCTCACCGCCGCGCCGCTCGCCGCCCCGCCCGGGCGCTCCTCTCCTCGCGCTACCACGATGGCGCCGGCCCGCCCCGCCTTCCCCGTCGCCTGCGGCGCAACGCGGCTGCTCCGAGCCACGCAGCACGCGTGCGGCCGGGCCCTGCCGAGCTGCCGGCGGAGCCGGGGCACAGCCCGGGCGGGAGAGCTTCCGGCGAGGCTGGGCGGGCGGCGAGCGCGGCCGAGCGTGAGCGCGCCAGGCGGGCGGCGGGCGGCGGCGTGATGGAGAGCTAGATGGAGGCGGCAGCACCGCGCGGCATAAAATAGCTGATCGTCCGGCAGCCGCCCGCTCCGCAGCCCCTCGGCTGCTGTCGAGAAGGGCCCCAGCCCTGGCCGCGCCGGTGGCGAGGCGGCTCCGCAGCCCGCGGGCAGCCCTGGCGGGGCAGGGGAGCACTGCGGGCAGCCCCGGGGCCGCGCAGCCGTCTGCAACGCGCGGTGGGAGCCGCTGGGAACTATTTTACACGTCCCGGGGGGCTGGAGAGGAGCACGGAGACCACGCGGCAGGTCGCTGCCGTTAGGGAAAATTAATCCACGATGCCTGAGGTTTATATCCGAAAAGGAGACAGAGGAGTCCTGCAACATTCTTCGACTACAGGGAGAGTCCATGGGGCTTTTCCCATGGCGTCTGTCAAACGGTTGCGGGATGCAGCCCCCTTTTGATGCCAAGTTCCCGGCCACAGCACCCTCTTCCTTTTCCCCACTGGCTGAGGTATTCGGGAGATACAGACTTCCGGAACTGCCTACTCTATGCGCCCCCCTCTAATATGCACCCCCCTCTTGGCATCGAGAAGAAAGAAAAGAACCCCATTCCTAATGCTCTTAAGTCTTTGTTGCCTTGCTCTAGGTTCAGGAATTTAACACGGCCTTGATTAATCAACAGTCTCTGATGATTAGTAACAGTTCTAGAGAACTCCTAGTTTCTTCTGTTACTTCACTAGCCATAACTTCCTAGCCTTGTCTACAGGCCGATTCACACGGTCTCTTTGTAAAGACTCATCCATCTCATTCCTTTTAATCCCTCCTCTTTTTATTTGCTCTGTATTTGTCTTTACAAACCTTAATTACCATGGATTTAATTTTTTCTTCTGGAGTCTTCTTGGGTTTTGCTATTATTTGCAGTGACATTCTTTTCTGTCCTTTTGTAGTCATTTCTGGATCAGGTAGGCATGGCTGCTAGCGGCATCCCCTTGAGCACCTGCTGAAAGAGCTGCCGCCAGCATGGTGTCACACATGGTAAAAAGATGAGAGTTGCTATAGCATGTAAGAGGAGAAATCGTATTCATTTAGCCCAGAGCTGGCCAGTTAACCATGAAAACATGTCCCATTCCCATCCTTTCAACATTTGGACAGGTCCACGAGCTGACGTTATTTCCTTTGTTATTTGTTTGACCACTTTTCCGCTGTCATCTGCTTGCAAACAGCAGCTCGAGTCATTTAATTTCCCACAAACTCCTCCTTCTTCTGCTAACAGATAATCTAATACCATCCAATGTTGAAATACCGCTTTCCTCATTTAAGTGGGTTGCTCAGCAAAAAGGTCAAGCGCTGTGGCTGGCTGGTTGGTAATTATTTCCGAGACAGCTTGTAACCTAATTATCTCCTTCGAATGATAAATGGGTTCCCAGGCATCTGGGATTAATTCCTTAGGTTTCCAAGGGGCTGGTCCATCGTGTTGGGTAACTTGTTCTGTTGGCCGTTCATCATTTCCCCGTTTTGGGGTGCTCCCTCCAGCCAGGGCTGCATCAGCTGACTGCTTTTCTCTAATTAAATCATCACAGATTTTGATTCCTAAGCGATTTCCCAGAACTTGTAGTAGCAAAAAGAACAACAGTCTACTAAATATACCATATCCCTGACCAGTTTGGAGGTAACCTGAGCTAAGCATGTTGGCCACAAATCCAATACTGTCCTTTCAAAGCCCGTGTTCCATTAGCAAAGGAACCTACCCATGGTCATCAATTGGTGGCTCAAAATACAGCAGGATTCCCGGGCCTAACGGTCCTCCAACAAGAGTTGCCCCACCATAAGGGTCCCAGCATTTGCATTTCCAAGCTCCCGCACAGGGTTCCCACCTACATTTACATCTGCAAGCTGCTTGGTTGGATTTGGAGCAGAACTCACTAAAAGGCTTTGAGTTCCAATCCGGTGTGGCCATTCCCACTGATAATCACAAACAACATGTCTTCTACTTGTGGAATTTTTGTGGGGACTGCTCAAAAACAGGTGGTCAAAAAAACCCCTTGTCCCTCCCCATTGCTTTACAGGCTTCCAAATATTTTTGGTAAGTGTGATAAGAACGCCTTACGCAGCTACTGTTAGTGAGCCGAACAGGTATTTGATTGCATTTGCCTTGATATTTGGAACAATTGGAAGGAGGGCAATTGGGGGTCCAAACCCAGTTGTTCAAGCCCAGAGGGAAAGTCAATTGACAATTGCCTTTTCCTACATAGACACGCCCTATCCTATTTAGGCAATAAGTGCCTGTTGGAGAAGAATGAAGTGGCCGTGAACTTCCTTCTTTGGCCCCAAATCCCATCCCATTGTGGCCCTCACATTGACCCACCATTTAGGTTCAGCTGGGCTAGCCAACTATGGCCACTCTTCAGATCCTCCTGGCCCTCCACAGAGCCAGCAATTGCTAAGGTTAAAAACTTTTGCTACTTCTTCTCCTAAGGCTGCAAATTGATTCTCCCACTCCTGGCCTAAACTCAGCTGACCATATCAAAGTAGAATTAGTAAGGAAAATGTTTTAATAGTGTCATCTAATTAGCTAGTCTAATTTTCCCGTTGTCTTCTGCAGCACCTATGCCAATTGAAGACACAGAAACCACTTAACGTAACAAAATGGCCACAAGTATTAGCCCCCAAGTGAGTGGAGATTCTAGAGGAGGGATGCCTATACAGTCTATTTCAGCAGACGGTCTGAAGGTAGGACTGCGGGGCTTCTTCCGATGTCGAAGCACTGCCTACTGCTCCGGCCCACTCCTGCAGAGTGTCAGTCACGGCCTCCCGGCCTTCTCCTCCAGCTGAGATGTGCAAATCTCCGAGGCTTCAGAGACCTTGACCCGAGAGTGACGGGTTCACCTGTGTTCAGCTTACTTGACGGCTGTTTTCTGTCGTCAGTGACACTTGGAATGGGCCACGCCATTTCACCAGCACTGGCGCTTCTTTCTACTCCTTAATTAGGACTCAATCTCCTGGTTGGATGTTAAAAGCAGCAAAGTCCAAAGGCTGGGCTTGCACCAGCTGAGCTTCCTGTTGAAGGGGTTTCACAAGAAGCAGGATCCTGGCCACAGATGGTTTTAAAAATGCATCACTTGCCTCTACCCCCCCACTAGGTGGAGACTTACCAGGGCAATTGCAAACAACGATTGAAAGGGAGATAACTGAATCTCTCTTCTGGGTTGGGCCCTCATTCTCACCAAAGCCAATGTCCAAAGCCCTACCCATGGCATCTTGGTTTCTATTACCAGCTTCAAAAGGTGTTTATTTCTCTCTTCATTGTTTTCTACCCGAGCCGAGCTCTGGGGGTGCCAGGGCCTATGGAGGTTCCATTGTGTTCCTAAAGAAGCCAAAACCCCTTGAAGGATCTTTCCTGCAAAATGAGTTCCCCTATCTGAATCTATTGCTTCTACAATGCTGTATCTTGGAATGATTTGTTCCAAAAATGCCTTAAGAACTGATCCTGTCATTACTGAAGTAGTTGGAAATACTTCTGGCCACCTTGCTAGCTGACATACGATTACCAGAAGATATTAAGCCTTGCCACTTGGGGCATCTCCGGAAAATCCACCTGGCATCTTTGGAAGGGCCATGCAGCCCAAGGCCTCCCTCCCCTAGCAAGTTACTTTGTAACTTGGCTGTTGGCTTTAGCACAGATCAAGCAACCTTCAACAGCTCCTTTTGCCAGTCTAAAAAGACCCCCAGCAACATACATCATGAGATAGGCTTCTGCCAATCCTCAGGAAGTGCAAGAACTCTCTTAATGGAGTTGCTTTAATATTGGTAGGGCCAAAGGTTCTGGTATCTCTTGTTTGCCATCCCTTGGAAACCAATTCTTGCCTTTTTTCTCTGCCACGCGACTTTTAACTGTATGTCAAACTGCTGTGGTAGAAAAGACAGCTTCCTGGGCAGTGATGGAGTCACGGGGAGCAAAGGGGGCATCTTGGAGAGTTCTGGCAGAAGTGTGGCTTTCTGAGTTTCTTCATCCACCAAAAAGGAGACAGAGGAGTCCTGTAACATTCTTCAACTCCAGGGAGAGGCCATGGGGCTTTTGCCATGGAGTCTCTCAAATGATTGCGGGATGCAGCCCCCTTCTGATGCTAAGTTCCTGGCAACAGCACCCTCT
This sequence comes from Aphelocoma coerulescens, assembly GCF_041296385.1. Classification (NCBI taxonomy): domain Eukaryota; kingdom Metazoa; phylum Chordata; class Aves; order Passeriformes; family Corvidae; genus Aphelocoma; species Aphelocoma coerulescens. The sequence goes on from NW_027183472.1 coordinate 903,410, forward strand.
GAGGTACTCGGGAATTACAGACTTCCGGAACTGCCTACTCTATGCCCCCCTCTAATATGCACTCCCCTTTTGGAATGGAAAAGGAAGAAAACCAAACTATTCCTAATGCTAGGAAGTCTTTGCTGCCTTGCTCTAGGTTCAGGAATTTAGCAGGGCCTTGGCTGAGCAACAGTCTCTGTTGATTAGTAACAGTTTCTAGAACGAATACTTTCTTCTGTTACTTCCCTCCCTGTAAATTCCTAGCCTTGTCTAAGGAGAGATTCACACGGTCTCTTTGTAAAGACACATCTATCTTACTCCTTTCACTCCCACACCTTCCTTGCGGTGGAACGGCTCTCCCCGGCACAGCACCTGGCACAAAACCCCCATATACGCACACACACACCTGCACTTACCCTGCACTCCACTGCACACACACCCACACACACACACACCTCCCGCACACTAACACCCCCTCCACATCCCCACCATGCTACTTGCAGTGGCCCCGCCCCTGCCATCCCCGCCGGCTGGCAGCACCCACTCCTCGCATGCTTCCCCATGCCTTGCATTTCCTTGCTGCCCCCTCTGTAGCCTTCCCTCAACCTGCCTTTTCTCCCCTGCCTTGCACTGACTTCCTCACCCATCTCCCACCTGACTTCCTTTCACATTCATCTAGGTCTGGCCTCATCTTTCCTTTTCCTTCTAGGACCCTCATTGCCTTGCCTCGCCTCGCAAAGCCACCACTTGCCTTGCCTTGCCCTTGAACCCCTCCCTTGCCTTGCATGACCTTGCTCACCCCTCCCCCACCTGGAATTCAACACCCCTTTTCAATGACATTTCTGGGCCTTGCCCTGCCCTTTCTGCTCCTCCGAGGAATCTCAAAGCTCTCAAGCATCTCCGGTGTTTCAGGATCCCATGAGAGGAAGACCAGGGGAGGACGCATGTTGCCACACTCATCTCTGTGGGCAGCCTTTGTCTGGGAGCAATCCTTGCATGTCTTGAACCTTGGAGGGGCAATTCACATTTTGCCCTTGAGCTCGGGGACCAGAAAGAGAGTTCTTTTGCATACAAGGGAAAGCAGGTAGCTCAAGTCTTTTAGGTACAGAGGAGAGATGACCCACGCGGGATCAAGGCCACACAGAGCACTTGGTCCTGGCCACTTTTGTGTACCAGCAGTCCTTGAATGTACTTCTCACCTGCCTTGCCTGGCCTTGCCTGGCCTTGCCTTGGCAACACAACAGCTGCCTTGCCTTGCCCTGCTAGCCCTCTGGAGCCTTGCATTCCTTTGCACGGCCATGCCCCGCCCTTGACCTGCCTACTGCTTTCCTCCAGGGCCTTGGCTTGCTGAGCCCTTCCTGTTTCTGCCTGGCCTTCCCATCAGTGGACTTTCCTTCGTACAGCCAGCCTTGCCTCTAACTTCTGGACCTTCTCTTGTCTACCACTCCATTTGCTTTCCCCTCACTGCTCTGGCCTTGCCTACCTCTCCCTTGACTTGCCCACAATTGCCTGCACTCGGTTTGCAGTGCCTTGCCTGCATGGAAGGCAAGGGAAAGAGTGGTAGGCCGGGCAAAGCAAAGCCAGCAAGTTGGAGGCAGTGCGAGGGAGGGCAGACGTAGGCAAGGGAAGAAGAGCAAGGATACCTTAAGGAGAACTAGACAAGGTACTGACGGCAAGGCCAAGAGACTTAGAGTGCCTTTCCTTGGGAATGCAAGGACATAGTGCCAGTGTTGCTAGGGCAGATGTTAAGGTACTGTGGGGAGGAATAGTCCAGCAAGACATTTCTCTTCTGGCCCCTGTACGTGTGGGGGCAATTGTTGGACATATTCAATACTGGAGGCGGATCAGTCGCTGGATGTGTTGCATTTTGGAGGAGGGGATGCCGTTTCTTTGGAGATGGGCTTGTAGTTGCTCTCTTTGGCAAGGAAGGCAGGTTTGGATGTGCACATCAGGTACTCCTAGGGATTTTAAAGGCTTTTCCCAACAGGCAGAGCACTCTCTGGGTTAGAGCTGTTGAGCTGTCAGTGGGAATGCAAAGGCCAAGCTCTTAAGCTATTTGTCCTGGTGCCTTCAGTGTGTGAGCAGTCCCTGGTTGCCGTTGTCTTTGGATCCTGACTCTGGGAGAGCGAAGGCTTAGGATGGTACCTAGAGCTGAGAAGGAGAGTGCTGAGAACAGCATGTGTGCTGCTAGTTTGAGGGGTGCAGGTGAAGTTGTAGGCAGCAAGATCTTCCTCAGCTGGCACTGTTTTGAGCTCTGTTTTTGCCAGATGGTTTCAAGTTGGTGGGTGGAATCTGCGAGAGGGAAAAGATTTGTTTGGGCCATTTGTTTGGTCTGGCTCTTGGAGTGTGGTGTAAAGAAGAGTGTGCTCTTGGAAGGGGATGATGAGAGAAGTCTTTTTGGCCTGACACCGTTGATTTGAGTGCAGGGCTGTTTGCAAGTTGCCTCTGTCTGCCCTTGGGGTGTTTTCGAGCTGGGCCAGGTGCTTGGCCTTCTTTTGCAAGTCTGCAGCGCCATCGTGTGGTTGTTTCCATGAGCGCTGACAGTGCCCGGCAAAAAGCGCTTGGCTGGCGGGGCCCCTGTCATGTGGGAGCAGTTGGTGGAGGAGCTCCGCTGTGCATCCTGCCTCTTGGAGACATAAAAGGATGTGATCCTGCGCGTAGCGGGGAAGCAAGACGCACACACCTTCAGTGTGGCCAGGTTCAAGCAGCTAGAGCTCCCAGAGATGGGAGAGTCAGGAGAGAAGACGTTCCAAAAGTACCGTGTACTTACAGCAGCATTAAAACTGTGCACAGCAGTCTGCAGCACTGTAGACTGCGGCTTCTCCGACAGACGTGCCATCTCATTGCTGGCTCTCGCAGCCTGCTTGCTAGCTGCTCTCCTGAAGAAAAGAACTAGAAGAAAAAGCCAATGCTGGGCTGCACCTTCCCCTTGCCTTACGTAAAGCCACCTAAACTCCCCGCTGCACTCTCTACTTCCCCTCTCCTAGGCATCAACCACTGTGTTTGCTGCATCTTGGAGCCTAAAGGTAAGCGCCAGTGTTTCCAGGGATGGTTGGAAGAGGGATAAGTAGTAGCACAAGGAAGTAGTTGTCGTTGAACTTCCTCCTTCTCAATGCTAAGGTGAATTGGGCAGGCAGGTGAGTGCCAGCCACGCTCCTTTCTCCGTTTGTACGCTGCGGACACGAGCCCGGTGCTTTGCGCCTTCTAGTACCCGTGTCTCGCTTTCGTTCTTCCGGAGTCGAACCTTTGTCTACTTGTCGCACAGAGAGGACTGTGCCGGCAGAGAAATGCTCCAGCCGACTGCTTCTGCCGACACACGCCTGGTCTATGCACTTTCCCTCACAGCGACATACAGCAGCACATTCGGTCTTTCTTGTCCAAATGTAAAGGGAAAGATTCTCAGCTATGTCTGGCACCGTTTTATGTCAACAAGTTACCGTCGATGCGTGGAAACTTGTATTTGCACCACATTCAAGTGGTAGCCGTCTTTCCTTTACAGCCTGCAGAGCGCTGTCCGATCGCGGTGCTCTCTGCACCTGCCTTCTCACTTCCAAGTACCACCGCGCACCTTCCAGCCTTGCAGGGAGCAAAGACGTCGATAGTCGTCTCGCAGAGAAGAACTTGCCAGGACGAAAAGATGATCTTCCTTTCTCATGCTTCTTGCCTGAATGGTGGTGCTGTGTTGAAAGTCCTGGCCAGCGAAAAGATAATCCAGCAAGTGTTTCTCACCTGACGCATTTCGCTGATCAAGAGCTACGCGGAGAGTTTAGACTCTGTGAAACAGCAAGAAAATGATTGCACGTCGAGCTGAGGAAAATCCGTGCGCAAGCACATTGTGGACGTGTGCACTGTTTGCGCTGAAGAGCGGCAAAACTCAAAGCCATTGCTGGGCTTCGGGTCAGGCTGCTTTCAGAAGGGGTCCTTGAAGAACGCCTTCTTTCTAGACCCGCCCTTCTGGCAGCGCTCAAGCTGCATGGACGCTGCAGCACTGAAGGTATAAGAAACTGCTTCTGGCCAGGTTGTGTGATTGATGGAGTGAAACGGCTGCGCCTTACTTTGTGAAGCAGCCAGAGCATTCTCAGCTGAATCTGCTTGTGAAGCAGCTCTCTGCTGGTCACTTGAAATTCCATCCACTGAGTATGTTAACGCGGTGCCCAGCTACTTCATTCTTCGCCTTCTGCGGTCTGGACAGAACGGAAGCTCAGCGATGGCTTTGCGTTTTGCCGCTCTTCAGCGTGAACACGGCACGCATCCACAGTGTGCTGTGCACGGATTTTCCTCAGCTTGACTTACAATCATTTTCTTGCTGTTTCACAGAGTCCAAACTCTCCGTGTAGCTGTTGCCCAGCGAAATGCGTCAGGAGAGAAACACTTGCTGGATTATCTTTTCGCTGGCCAGGACTTTCAACACAGCACCACAATTTGGGAAACGAGGAGGAGAAAGGAAGAACTTAATTTCAATCTTGCACCTTCTTCTGTTCCAGAGGACTATCCGCGTCTTTGCTCCCTGCAAGGCTGGAAGGTTCACAGTGGTACTTGGAAGGGAGAAGGCAGGTGCAGAGAGCACCGCGATCTGACGGCGCTCTGCAGGCTGTAAAGGAAAGAGGGCTGCCACTGGAATGTGGTGCAAACACTGGTTTCCACGGGTCAAGGGTAAGCTCTGGGTGAGCTTGTTGACCTAAAACTGTTCTCTGTGCCAGACATAGCTAAGAATCTTTCCCTTTACATTTGGACGACAAGAAAAGACCCAATGTGCTACTGTATGTCGCTGCGAGGGAAAGTGCATAGCCCTGGTGTGTTTCGGAAGGGCAGTCGGCTGGGGAATTTCTCTGCTGGCACCGTGCTCTCTGTGCGACAAGTAGACGGCGGTTTGGCGCCAGCAGAATGAAAAGCGCGTCATGGTACGAAGAGCATAAGAATGTAGGCGCAGAGCACAGGCTGCAAGAGGAAGCGTGGCTGTCACTCTCTTCTTTGCGGATTCACATTAGCACTTGAAAACAGAAAGTTTAACTTGCAGCTACTTGTGCTGCTATCTATTTCTCTTCCAGCTTTCCCTGGAAGGAATTGTGCCGAGCTTTATGTTTCGAGATGCAGAGATGACAGTGGTAGATGCGGCGGAGAATGGAAATAAAGAGTACAGTGGACAGTTTATGGTGCTTCATGTGAGGCAAAGGGAAAAGAATTCCTGGCATTGGTTTTTACTTCTGGAGCCTTTTTCTTTAATAGCAACTGCTGCAAGTGGGCAATGGAGCTGCGAGAGTGAATAATGTGACGGCACGTCTATCTGAGAAGGAAGCTCCCGAGCCGCAGTGTGTTGTGCTCAGTTTCAAGGCTGCTTGGAGGAGGGGGGTACTTGAAGAACGCCTTCTAGCTGGACGCGTCCTTCTGGGTGTGCTCCAGCTGCATGGACTCTGCAGCACTGAAGGTGTAAGAAACTTCTGGCCAGGCAGTGTGATGGAGTGCATCCGCTGCGCCTTACTTTGTGAAGCAGCCAGAGCATTCTCAGCTGAATCTGCTTGTTAAGCAGCTCTTGGCTGGACATTTGAAATTCGGTCCACTGAATATATTAAGCCGGTGCCCAGCTACTTCATTCTTCGCCTTCTGTGGTCTGGACAGAACGGAAGCGCAGCGATGTCACTTTGCTGTGCGACTCTTCAGCATGTGTACTGCACGCATCCACAGTGTGCTGTGCACGGATTTTCCTCAGCTCAGCGTACAATAATTTTCTTGCTGTTTCATAGAGTCTAAACTGTCCCTTTTGCTCTCGCTCAGCAAAATGCGTCAGGAGAGAAACACTGCAGGGATCAGACTGGGGACTGATCCCAGCTGGGGGCAGCGAGCCTTGGAATTGGCTGAAGGGAAGAAAGAGGGATCCTTTGAGCACTAGGATCAGCTGTCAATGCGGAGATGGTATCAGACAATTCCTTGGGAGGGTTTAGTTCCTGGGCCAAATCGATCTCCTGCCTTGTGAAGGAGCTCAGAGATCTGGGAAGAGCCCAACAAACTCAGGGAATGCACTGGTAGATAAAACATCCGAGGAACGGTGGGGAAAAGCATCTGAACAGGGGGCCTCGTTTTGTACAGGAACAGTACAAAAAATTGTCCAAAAGAATAGGAATCAAATGGGATTTTACGTATTCCTCGGAGGCCACAATCCAGTGGGAAGGCTGAGGGAAAGAAACAAAGCCTAAAAAGGCAGATGAACGAAATATGCCCAAAGCTTCATGGCCACATTCCCTGACATTGCTGAGGAATTCAGCCAAGCTCCAAGCAAGAGGTGAGACCCTGATTTTGGTGCCAAGGGAAACTCCAAGTTAAGAATAATCCAAATATGAATCACTTCTCACAAAACTCAGCTTTGCAAACCTTTATTTGGTCTAAAAAAGAAAAGATGGGAATGCCCTTGGCAGAAAAGCAGCTGTGAGGCACAGCAGGCTTCAAATGCCTGTCAGCAGGAGCTCCAGGAGAAATGGCTGCTGGCTCCGGGCATCCTGGGCTTTCCAGGCTGGTTTTGTACTGGATTGCAAGGCAGTTTTCCTGCCTCTGGTGGGTGGCACTTGCATCCCACTGGAAAGGGAAAATGTAGAGAGCGGGGCAAGCGGGAAGATGGTTGCTGATGTGTGTCCTTGGATTGCAGTTCCTCCCGGTGAGTCTGTGCTGCTGGAAGTTTGAAGGAGATCAGTCTTGGAGTACATGTGGATTCACCTGTGGGGTTTGGGAGCGACGCTGGACATGAAATTCCAGGGATGTTCCCCTTGCTGGAGTGAGAAGCAGTGGAAGCACTTTGCTGTCTGCTTCTTCATCGCCTTCACCTCGGTCCCCTGGGGCTCCAGGTAATCCCCTCTCACCTTTGCTTTTCCAAGGGTCTCTAAATGAGGGCTTGAGCTTTGGTGTAGCTCCCTTTACAGGGAGGATCTGTTCCAGGAAACGTCTCCTGGTCTGGACCGATGGAGTGGCAGGAAGAGCAGGAAACCCCACAGCTCCTGTGGCTCCCTCATCTGATTTGCCTGCAGGCAGCAAGGATCATTCCCAAGTATCATCCCCTAGCTCGGTGACTGGGTGAGGTTGTGTTCTCCCAAAGGCCAGGGGGCGCTCTGTGTTGCAGCTCACAAAAGGCCAGCTCGGCGGTGCTGGGTTTGGTTTTTGTGTGTAATGAAGGCACTAAAAAATTCCCCTCCTTCACTGGCACAGCCCTGGAGTGGGAGCAGGTTCCCCTTATCCCGGAGTTATCCCGCTCCTGCCCTGGATCCCTGCGGTGCCATGTGTTCGCCAAGCTCACAGCACTGCTGTCTCTAAACAAGAAAAACAATCCCTCTTCCTTCTCTTTCCCATCCTTGATATTCCCAGGCCGTGCATCTCCCTGGCTATTCCCTGTGTGAGTCCTCATCTCCATCCCACCTTATCCTGATCAAATAAGGGTCTGAGACGTGTTTAGCAGCAAAAGCATTCCTGTAAAGAAAGCCAAGAGCAAAGAGCATCCAGATGCAGAGAAGTCTTTAGAAAAGCATTCCAGACTTGCAAATGAGGGATGTGTCTTCCTGCATCTCCTGTTGTTTGTCAGGTTTTGGAAGGGTTTCTTTCAGTGATTTCCCGCAGTCCAGGTGTGTCCCTTCTTTTGTCCAAATCCAGTGCCAGAGGATTGAACACCTGACGAGTGGGATCTGGGATGAAAACGGTTCTCCTAAAATGAGGGAAACAATGCTAGAAGAGAAACGAGCATCCTTTTAATGCCTGGAATAAAAATGCTGGAAAAGGGCACTTTTTATTTGATATGGTGTCATTCTCCTTTTTTTGCCATGGATAAAACTCCACGGTGAGCAGTCAGAGCAGAAATATGAAATGCAGGAGTCTTGGATTCCACAGTGGGATTAACTTCCTTTTTCTGCTCTCTTTTAATCCAGGAAAAACCACTGAACTCACCCCATCTTTGGGACCAAGAGCTTTGGTGTTGGAGTAGCCAAAGCCAGCTAGGGCCCCCCTTGTCCTGCCCATGGTGTGGGTCAGTGACAGGCTCCTCTTCTCTGTGCTGGGATGAACTGCCTAGGGAATGCTATTTCTGACAGCCCGGTCCTAGCCATGGCTACTGGAAATGGGCAGAGGTGAAGAGGCAAGTGCCCGAGTTCCTTGGGGATGATGGAATTGCGGTGCCCAGAGGGGTAGGTTGGGCATTTTTGTGTGTCTGAGGACTGGTTTGTATGCTGGGGAGCCCGGGGAGCCGAGCTCTCAGTGCATTCCCAGCTCTCCCAGGGGTGGGAGCTGGTGCAGGGCTGGGTGACAGCCTCTGGTTGGGCTTGGGGCAGGCACTGGCCCCGGCACAGACATGGGGTGGTTTGGGGATGCTTGGGGAGCAATGGGAGGAAAATGAAGGATGGTGCTGGGCCGAGCGATCAGCCTGTGCTCGTGTCAGCGCAGCCGTGCAGGGCACTGGGATCTGGGTAAAACACCAGCTCTCCTGGTGTTCAGGGATGCAAGGTCTGAGGGACTGGATTTACTTGGGGCTTTCCAGGACAGCAGGAACAAGAGGAAATGTGGTGCCAGAGCTGCGTCCCATCAGGTTGCATTTCCCTCTTTCCCATTCCCATTTCCTCCTCAGTGCAGGTGTCCCCTGCAGCCCATGAGTACGGGGCCGGTGACAACTCCCTGTCTGTAGAGGGATTCCTTATGGAACAAGGGCATATGATACCCCTGGGAAGACTGGACAATGCAGGGTTGCTGAGGAAAAGCCCCTGAACAGGCCCCTGACTGCAGGCAGCCCTGAGAGTCTTTGGCAAGGTATACAGCTGCCCGGCTCCCCCTCTGATTATAGGCCATCTAGAGGGACTGGGCATGAATCTTTGCAAAAGTAGATATAAGTTGGCATAGTTGAACAATGAGGGGAGAAGGATGCTTAATCGTGTCGTTTATGCGGCCAGCTTTCCGGACTCGGTCCCTAACACCTGTCCTCCTCCTTTCCCCCTGTGCCCCTTTTGTTGGACAAGTCTCAAATGGCAACACACATTCCCAAAGACTGTCTGCTTCCTTAAATCCACGGACCAGCTAGTGCTGTCACTGAACAGCTGAAATGAGCTTTCAGAGCCTGGAAACTAGCAGGAATGACAAACAAATGGATTTGAATCTGGAAATAGGTGAGGTCCACCCACCCACTGCTGCTGATGCAGAGACTGGGGCTCAGGGCATCTGCGCAGCCCTTCCCTTTGGCACTGATCCTGCACTGGAATGTTGTGTTGTTGCCAAACCGAGTCTCAAACCAGGAGAAGGTAAGGCCTGACCATTTGCCCCTGACCCTGGCACACCCACAGTGTGTTACCTGGAGCGTGTGCCTCAGCTGGTGTCACTTGAGTTTCACCAGAGTTGCAAGTTGGCTCCTGCTCTGGGCAATTCCAAGTGACCATCGCATCAGTTCTCCACTAAACACCGTTTAGCCAGACCCAGAGATTTGGCCACATAGTGACTTCTGAACAGAAAATCAAAATGCAGGAAAAGTGCCAGGACCATGGACGCGCCCGGGTACAGCACGGCCTTTGTGGGTCACTGTCACTCCACTCTTATAGTCTCTCCTCATCTTTCTTGTAGGCTCCCTTCAGGTACAGGAGCCATTGCTCACTGGTGTTTTTGACTATTCTCTGTCAAGCAAATGAGTTGAATTTCCTTGTCAAATCTAATATATCCCATCTGGAGCACTAATTGAATTAGATAATTGGATAATTAGTTAAATAGCCAGTTTTTCGGCACGCACACGCACCACCCACACCTATCACTCATCCTAAGCTCTACCCCCCATTCATCACAGGCTCCCACTCCCCACACATGCGTCAGCGCCCCCCTGGCCCATGTCACGCCCCCCCATCCCCAGTCACTGACCCCCTGGCTCGCGTCACGCAGTCCCGCCCCTGGTCACCGCCCACGCCGTGCGCGTCACGCCGCACCGCCCCCGCCACGCGCATCACGCCGCACCGCCCGCCCACGCACGTCACGCCACTATGCCCCCACAGTGAGCGTCACGCCGCGCCGCCCCCGGCGCTGCCCCCGGCACCGCCCCCGCCGCGCGCGTAACGCAGCACCGCCCCTGGCACCGCCCCTGCCTTGCGCGTCATGCCGCTCCGTCCCCAGCACTACCCCTGCTGCGCGCGTCACGCCGCTCGGCCCCCGGCACCACCCCCATCGCGCGTGTCACGTCCCTCCGCCCCCTTCCCTCGCGTGCGTGCCTTGTAGCCCTGCCCCCGGCTCCACCCACAGCCCTGCCCCTCGCTCCACCCCAGCTCTGCCCCTCTCCCCTCACGGCGCTTCCCGCCCCCAGCACCACCCCCCCGCCAGTCTCGCGGCGATCCTGCAGCTGCCACCACCCAGAGCCCACCGGTCCGCCACCCGCCGCTGCCTGCAGCCACCCGCCAGGACCCCGGTGAGCCCCCGCTGCCCCCCGCCGGTCCCGCACCGCTCCGCCGCCTCACATCGCCCCACACCACCTCCCCGCTGCCCGCCGCTCCCCCCTCCCGCCATTGTGGGTCCCCTCAGGGTATCCGCCGCCCCGTGCTGCCTGCGAGCCCCATCAGGGCAGCCCCCACCCCCTCACAGCAGCCCCTCTCGCCATTGCGGGTCCCCTCAGGGTATCCCCGCCCCTTGCCGCCCGCGGGTCCCCTCAGGGCAGCCCCCGCCACCTCACGGCAGCCCCTCCCACCATTGCAGGTCTCCTCAGGGTATCCCCCGCCGCTTGCTGCCCACGGGCCCTCTCAGAGCACCCCCCCACCCCGCGCCGCCTCACGGCCCCCCCCTTCCCGCCATTGCGGGCACCCTCAGGGCACCCCCCACCCCATGCCGCCTGCGAGTCCCCTCAGGGCAGCCCCCGCCGCCTCACGGCAGCCCTTCCCGCCATTGCAGGTCCCCTCAGGGCGGCCCCCCCCCGCAAGCCCCCCCTTCCCACCATTTATGCACCACCCCACAGCACCCCTCAGGCCACCATTTTAGCCCACCCAGCTACAGCAGGGCAGACCCCCCAGCACCAGGAGAACACTGCAGCCCCCATGGAAGGACAACACCCACACAAAAAAGGTTAGAAAAACACACAGAGGGTGGCAGCCAAGGAGGAACACTGCAGGGGGACAAAATAAAGGCCAAGAGCCCAAGGGGGAGGCAGCAGGAGAACATAATAAAGACCAAGAGCCTGGGGGGGGGGGGGACCAGGGAATCAGGAGAAAATAATAAAGGCCAGGAGCCTCGGGGGGGGACCAGGCAATGAAGAGAAAGGGCTCAAAAACCACACACTACAAAACAAACACAAGGGAGTATGACACACAAGCCCTGTTCCCTAAACCTAACCTTAACCAGGACCCCAAACCAGACCCCTTTTTCCCCCCAAAAAGCAGGCACAGGTAGCAGCCCTCCCCACAGATGGAGGCAATCACCCTGAATGCTGAGGCCCATGCCAGCACCCTCCCCACAGCTACAGGTAATAATCGCAAATGCTGAGCCCATGCCAGCACCCTCCCCACAGCTGGAGGCAATAATCCCCAAATGCTGAGCCTATGCCAGCACCCTCCCCACCTAACCCTAACCCCAAACCCTAACCCCCAGCCCCCTAGCCCTGACCCTGACCATGACCCCTAACCCAAACCCTA